>NW_022589716.1:32569528-32711754 GCF_004348235.1 Phoca vitulina | reverse complement strand
TCTCTCTCTGTCAAATAAATAAAATCTTTAAAAAAAAAAAAAAAAAAAGAAGCCATCATTATTCCCCCCCATTCTTTCTTTTATTTTCCACCAGGCCTTACATAATCTATTTTATTATATTAATATGTGCTTATTTCACTTATCTCACTTTTAAAATATTTTCTTCCATTTACTGTATAAGACAGTAATTTCAGATCAGAAAGCAAAACTTATCTTTCTGTAGAAATCTACTTAAGAAAGTGATGGAAGAAAAATGCTTCAAGGAGGCAGGCAGAAAGAAAAGGAGGGACGTACAGACATGCCGAGAGAGATCTGAATGACCCCTGAAATGATCGAGAGAACAAGCACCCCACACACACATTTACCTATTCCAAAATAGCCAGGAATATTCCTGGCATGTTTCCAAAGGAGGGAATGGACCGTGACCTCTTAATACACATCACAGCAATTTGTCCAGCCTTCCTCATGATGTCATTCAACCACAGAACTACCAAAACTGGGGCCCGAAGATTCACATCACATATTCTTATCCTAACTCTACCATCAACTAAGGCTGCGATCCCATAATAAGGTACTTGAGTTCTCTTAGCCTCCATCTCCTCCATAAAACATTTATTGAGAATCTACAATGAATCTTACAGTTCGATGGAAACAAATTTGTCTCTAAATCAGGGTTCATATACAGTTGTCTTTCTTATTCTTTCGATTTCTTTCTTCATGTCTCACATGCATAATGGGCAGAAGTCCTAGCACATCCACACTAGGGAGAAGCTATCTGATCACTGCCATTACTTACTATGGCCACATGGTGGCACTCTTTAAGGATGCTGCCCAGTGGATTAAGCCACTGCTGTGATGGCTTTTGCTGGTATAGATCCTTGTACATGTCCCACATGACATACGGAAGACAATTTCACTTTTCGAATGCTTAGCTCATCCAAGATGGTCGGTACTTGAGCTTCCAAGTTTCTTGAGTTTCCAAGAGCTCAGTTTTTTGTTTTGTATTATTTTTTTTTCTTTAATTCCCAAAAACAACCACCTCCCAAGACCCCAGTGGGTCATGGAAGCACTGGGAAGGAATGGCTCTAGCATCTATCATCTCTTTGAAATTTCATGTTTTCTCTCAAAGATAGCAAGTATTTTGCTTTTAAACTTGATTGTACCCCTTCTGGGACCGCCATGCTACTTGCCTGCCCTCATGGAGAAATTCACATACATGCTTCTAAGGGGAGTGATTTTGGAATATCTATCACTGAGGAAGAGAAAAAGCAAACCCAAATGTAACATCCCCCCCCCTTTTGTAGGACTTCATCTATAAAACAAAATTATGAACTACGTTAAATATTTTGATGGAAAAGTCAAGATGCAGTGAGGAAACTATACAGAGAAAGCTAATGTAGACAGGAGGGCCAAAGGAAGTGGCTGAAACTGAAATCTTAAAGATGAACGGGGATTGCTGAGGGGCATTTCAGGAAAAATAAACCACAAGCACAGGGACACTTGCCAGTGTGGTTTCACAGTAGAGAACAAAGAGGAGAGTGAGAATATAAACCTGGAGAGGAAGGTCAGGTGAAGATCCAGTGGAGTCTTGTACTACGTGGTCTCCAAGACACTTCCAGATGACCATCTCCAGGACTCAATGGCTTTTAGAAACATCATAGAAACAAATTTATTTAAAAATAGTTTCCAGTCAAATCAGTGAAAAGCAGGAGCTTGGTCCTGTAATATAGAGATTGTGGGGGTATCCTCTATGCTTATCACCACTCTTCTGAGTAGCTGATCCTTGGAGACCCCTACTCCTAAAAGTTACCTCCCAGGTACAGATAATCTGTGTTTGCATATCCTATGGCACTAGGTGCCCCACTTCCCCATAAAAGGTACACAGCCTCCACCTTCAGAAGCTGATGAGTCGAGTATCTGAGGCAAATCTGCATTGCTATACGGAAATTACTTAATGCAGGCAGGGAAGCATTGGGAGAGAGAGATAGAGACAGAGAGATGGGGAATTCAGGTTTAAAATCAGCCTTCTAAGCATAATGAGATTATGTATAAGGCTCACTGTATTACAATCCCTAGCTTTTTATGGAAACAAGTCTTTCAGAGCAAAAACAGTTAAATAAAAATGATTAGCAAGATGCCAAAGTGTAAGACACCAAAATACTTAAATTTTGAGAAGGTACTTGAACCAAGAAAGAGGCAGATGATGGAAAAGGTTTTGTTATTGTTAGATTTGGGACACTGAGGTTTGTTTGTTTTTTTTTTGCCATTTATCAAATCCATTTACCATGAGCAGGACTTTTTTCTCTGGACAGTCCCATATAGATAGAGATTCTAGTGATTTAATTTCCTCTGTATTTCTGGCTCTTCCATGGATCACACAGAGGATGATTAAATAGCTTTTCTTATTGTTTGTCAAATTTGACTCTTCCCACGAATTGGGGGTGGTTCCCATGGGAACCTCTGGACGTGGTATAAGAGCAAAACAGATCACAGACAATCATTTGAGTCTTTACTGAAAGCACAGTTGGCAAAATACTTTATTTACCACTTCTATAGGAGCAGTCCTCTAGTAAATATATAAATATAACTCCAAGATCTAAGGAAGTAAAAGTCTGTTTCATTGTTGTTTAACACTCTTTCCACATAAAGACCTAATGGAACTTTTTCCAAAAAAAAAAGTTATTTTGCACACAAACTCACACAAGGACATTATACCAGAAACTGTCTCTAATGTTACCAGTAAAATAGGCTAGTGTCACTGGAATGGTTCAGAGTGGAATGGAATTTGAAGGAGAGAACAATGATCGTACGCATTTTTCCACTGACAACAGAAATTATCATTTTGAAAAATGGCAGAATGTAAATTTTAATAAATTAACCAACATAACATACTGCTTCAAGTAGGCACTATTCACTTAAGGTACAGCTAGAAATAAATTATAAAAAGTAATTCTCATGTGCATTTTTGATTTTCATTCAATCACAAAAACTTTTTAAAAATCTTTAGGCTAGAGATCCCATAGTGTCTTTCTAACAGCATTACCTCTTTGTAAAATTTATGCATGAATTTCTATATCTCCATGCTACAACTCTAGTGGAAGCCAACACAATCTCTTTTAGGAAACAGAAATAGCCTCTTCACTGCTCTCCCCACATCCTTCCCTATGCAGCAGCCAGAGCAGTATTTAAAAGACAGAGATGGGGTGCTGGGTGGCTCAGTCCTTAAGCATCTGCCTTTGGCTCAGGTCACCATCCCGGAGTCCTGGGATTGAGCCCAGCCTAGGGCTCCCTGCTCTGCGGGAAGCCTGCTTCTCCCTCTCCTGCTCCCCCTGCTTGTGTTCCCTCTCTCTCTCTCTCAAATAAAATCTTTTAAAAATAAATAAATAAATAAATTACTAAATAAATAAATAATAAAATAAAAGACAGAGATCACTATTTAAACACTTCAACTACCTCCCACCTCACTCAGAATAAAACCCAACACCTTTACCTTGGTTTACCATTCCCTTTGTGATGGGGCCACCGTTTGATTTCATTTCTATACTCTTTCCACAAAATTCCCCAGAAAATTATGCTGCTCGCTATCTCCAATTACTCTTTATTAATGCACTCTTATCAGGCTTCTACTTCCACCACACCTGTGAACTACATGTATCAAGGTCAACAACAGCCCCCAGGTACCAAATACAATGACCAATTCTTAATAGTCACCTTTGACTGTTTATCACTTCCCTCCTCCACATTGTTTTTATCCACTTAACGTTTTACAGCAACTTATTTTCCTTCTACCTCCCTGGTTGCTCCTTTAAAGTTTTCTCTGCTTGTGGCTCCTCTTCTAGAATCTTGTAATGATGCAGTAATGCAATCTGTGGTTACCTTCTCTACTACATTCACTCCCATGGTGATCTCATTTCTTCCTGTGGTTTTAAATACCATCAATACACCAATAACTCCTAAATTTCTATCTCCAGGCCAGACCTCTTCTGAACTTCAGACTCTTATATCCAACTCCCTATTTCATATCACTTCTTAGATACTCTATTGGTGAGTTACTGCCATAAAACTTCTGCGTAACAGATTGCCACAAAAATCAGTGACTAATAATAGCATCCATGGATTCTCACAGATCTGCAGGTCAGTCAGGTATAAAGATCTAAAGTGGGCACAACAGGCAGCTTCAAGCTGTAGGTCTAGTTGTACTTAGCTGGGGTAGATCTGCTTCACTTGCACTCACTCACGTGGGAACCAAGTCAGAAGTCAACAACTACCCAGGGGAAGCTCTTTTCATGATGAAGGCAGAAGCCCAACATCTCAATCTCCCATTCCATCTCACCTCTAAGGATCCACTGGCCAAAGCCAGTCACACTGCAAAGACTAAGTCAGGAGGGGAGATACACTGCCCATGGACACAAGGAACAATAACCACCATGTATAACAGATGTCTCTCACTTTACATATCCAAACTTCACCCAGTCCAAACCTACTCCAACCATAATTTTTCCCATCCTAATCTACTTATCAAGACCACATGCTCAGAGTCATCCTGGACTCTTCTTTCCCTCCCACTCCACTTTCAGAAGCCTTCAAAATATATTCAGAATCTAATAGTCTTACCATCTCTACTAACACAGTGTATGTATGAACCACCAGAATGTGTCCCCTGGCTTAGTACATTATTCTTCTGGCAGGTGATCCTGCCTCTAATCCCCCAGTGCAGCCGATGTCCCTTAATTTACTCCCCGACATACACACACAGATGGTACTTCATTTCATCCAGGGTCAAAATGAATACTGACAGTGGTTTAAAGGCTTTACATGATATCACCTCTTATTACCCATACAAATCTTTTTTCCGCTACTCTGTCTCTCTCACTCACTCATACAGGATTCCCTGAGACATTCTGAACAAGCCAAACTTAATGCTACCTATCACTTTTGCACTAGCTCTTACCTATGCCTAGCAATTTCCTCTCCTAGATACCCATGTAGCTAACTCCCCTAGCTCCTTCAATATTTTGCTTAAATGTCACCTGTTCTATGAGGGCTATCTTGACCTCACTATTTTACATTTAGCCCACCCAGCCCACACTCCAAACCCCCCCATACATGATTTTTTTTCATATCACTGATCAGCTAATATTCTATATAATTAACCTATTTAATAGGCTTGCTTATTGTCTGCCCCTCCCACCCCACTCAAATACTATCCACCTCCCCAGCCTGATGACGTAAATGTCATAAGGGGGAAAAAGTTATTTTGTTCACTGGTGTACATCCCCAAACATCTTAAACAGTGCCTGGAATCTAGAAAGCTACAAAAAATGAATTTGTCACTGATACTCACTCTCACCCAAACAGAGCTCTTTCTTGCCTTGGAGCCCTGACATTTGTTGTTCCTTTCGCCTGGAACCTTCTTTGCCTCTCACCATTCAAATCTCTGCCTACACACCACTTCCTCAAAGAGGGCACCCTAGGTCACTTCATCTGAAGTATACCCCTTCTTCCTGCCTCTTTGGCCCATTTTCCTGCTTCATTTTATTCATCATACTTCCACACTTTCAAAAATGACTTATTTATTTGCTTGTTATTGTCTGTCTTCTATGAGATTGAAAGCTCCATGAGAACAGAAACTTGGTTTATCTTACTCCTCCCTGCCCCCTCAACTCAGTGGTGACTAGTGGGCTAGAACTAAACACATACACACACACACACAAACTTTTTTAATAAAGGTCCTCCCTCAAAAAGGAGGCAAAACAAATCTTGTCCACCTAATGTAGAAGACAAATGATAACTACACTGAAGGGAGGGCAAGCTTTAAGAAATTAAATAGAGGGAACATGAGTTTTGTGGTTAAACAGAATGTTCCCAAGTTCAGTCATCCTTAAAAGCTAGAGGAGAGTGCCCTACTCTTCCAAAATAAACATGCTTGAGAACTACTTTAAGAGGAAAACCAAGAAAAATCAGCTTCTGGTGCTCATTTTAGGTTAACTAATTTCCTCAATAAGAAAACATGCATAAAATGAACAAACAAGTTATTTGATGTTTCAAATGATTAAGTGCAAGCTGACATAGCTTTGAAGTAGCTGCTATGTAATCCCCAGGGGAAGATCTGTAGCCTAATAACCAAACCATCTCTCAGAAACAGACTTCTCCAACAAGGGAGAAAAATCAGAAAAAGGTGTCCTACACCTGGGTGTAGCTACTTGCAATTTCAAATTTCCAAAGAAGCCAAGGAAATGAAGAGATCCCAATTTTCCAAGAATGTTAAAAAATACAGTTATGTTAAGAATTAGTTTAAGAATACATTACAAATAACAACTGACATTTAGCTGGTATTTTTATTACTATTTTCTTGCTTATTAAAAAAACTGTTATAAATGTTTTCATATTTCCCGTAACCACCCTATGCGGTATCTCCCCCTTCTATCTCTATTTTGGAGATGAGGAAGCAGAGGTACAGATAGGTTAAAAAAGTTATCTGAACTCACTTAGATTAAACGCAGAGAGTTTTGCTCCAGAGTATGCTCTAATTCTTATGGTAAATGCTTCTTCAAGGGTAAAGCCAATTTATGAGGTACTTACAATGAGTCAAGTATGGTGCTTAGCACTTTGTAGATATTAGCTGGTAAATGTATGTGAATCAACCAACTCATTATTTTCTCAGTTCTAATCCTGCAGTCCAACTGCTTTATAACATACAAAATAAAAGGCTATCACCACTTCATTCCATATTCAATTTGTACTGAGACTCAAAGGTTTGCCTGACAATCTTGTGGAAATTCTTTTCAGTTATTGGACTAGCATGGGTCAGGCCCTTGGTTATGTTGTCACTGTGACAAAGTGAAAACATGTAAGTCAACTATGTAACCTACAAGGCAGCTGGTTCTTGCCATTTTACTAAACACTAAAATAATTTTATATTATGGGGAAAACTTGCTGCATCAATTTGTATAAATTTAAGCATTACTTAAGCCCTGGGCAGGCTGCCCCAAAATGTGCCACTTTGGCATAAAGATTATTTACAGTTAAAATGATAAAAACCAAACAGATGCAGGAAAGGTGTTCTGCCCACCCCCACCCCCCCACACACACACCCATAACTACCTGAATTTACTCTGGAAAGAAGAGCCTACAACAGGAAGAGAAGTATTAACATAGGCCCCCTTTACCAATGGAACTAATCTACATAACAGGGTAACCTTGTTTTTCCAAATATTTCCTTTCATCTTCCTGCTAATCAGTTTTCTCCACTAACCCTCTCCTTAGCTCATATAAGCCTCATTGTCTTCGGAATTTCATGTCTGTGTGGATTCCTTGTTCGTGCACCTATTAAATTTGATTTTCTCCTGTTAACCTGTCTCAGGTCAATTTGATTCTAAGTTGAGTTACAGGGACCACAGGGCAGAGGAAGGTCTTCCTCCCAGACAGTTGGCATTGTCAGCAGGATACTTTAACTTGCTGGACCCTGCTCACCCCAGACGCTGCTGCAGCTGAGAGATTCTTGGGACATCTAACAAGCAGCTGGCCGAAGGTGACATTTCTTACCATGTAACCCCCCTGGAATCTCTATCTGCTGAGTCCTAAGGAGCGAGAATGGTGAGAGTCCTTTTATCTCTAAATTTAGATTAGCAGCAGAAAATATTTGTGGAACTAGTTCCTTGGACCTAGTGATTCTTTGGTTAAATTGGGCCGAGTACTCTGGTTACTGATCCATTTCCTCCCAGACGTGGTCTTTGTATTTTTTGGTCTGTGTCATTTGACGTGCACATGAGGTATAGGCTGCTGCTGAGGGACATCTTGGAAGCCAAAGCCACAAAACGGGTGGGCAAGCCTTGAGCACTTAAGAGATGGTAGAGCTCTTATCACCTCAAGACTTTTGGGATGGGATAAATTGGTCATGGAACAGGTTAGACTGATTGACAGTAGGTCACCTGCCAACCTCAAGAAAACTTCAATGCATCTGAGGTACACTGTAAACCAACCCAGTCTCCAACCCTGTGGCACATCCCTCACAGGTATTAGTGTGGCTCCAAGAGACCCAAGGCTTGGCCAAGACTGTTGATGTGCATATATTTTCTCTTCATCTTGTTCTATGTCTTAAGAGCTTGGCTTTGTGGCTTTGAGAACATTCTCTTTCGTCTCCACCATCAGGAGTACACTTTGATGGCCAGTCAGACTGGGGATCTTACTGATTCTCTCTCTCTCCTTCTCTCTCTCTGTCCCGCCATGCCAGATCTCAGGGGTGTTTGTCACGGGAGGTTCCAGCCCATGGGAACCTTTGTTGCTTGTTAGTGCTGGAAAGTCCCGTTCCAGTATTGTCTACCCAGTGTCACAGATTAGCAGGCTTGTGACTGGAGGCATCTCACAATTCTGTGGGAGACTGGAGACACAATTTTCACCACATCATCACCATCTGTGCAAGGAATGTCTTTGATTCTTAGACTAATTTTGGGAGTAGACTTCTGGATCATGGGGCTATGCCCTCTTTGGGTCTTTGGTTAAGCCATTAAGGCTTATTGATTTGAGTCACTATTAGATCCTACTCGTCATTGGCCAGACAATGGATCCTTTAAGTTAGCTACATTTAAAAGCAAATATCCTTTATAGAGAGCTCTCAATTGTCTTAGTAGAATAATGGCTGGCCTTAGGGACTTGCTTGACAAGATAAAATCAAAGAAATTAGGCTTAAGACTTAGAAATAAATGTCCACATCTAATGTAAATTTCCCCTAAAATCTGGCCTCATCTGTCTGTTTTAATTTACCTTTCCCTGTAAGATTTACAAGGAGCACTCAGGCCTAATCTCTAGGTTCAAAGTATACAGGTTGCTCATGTAAATGCTAAAAGCCAGGAAATAAATTTTAAAAAAGCACCTGAAAATGGCAATAGACCTGCTTTGCTCCTACCTTTCAGGCATTGAGAATCAGGCTCTGCCAGTTTCAGGCATTCATGTGCGATGTCCTTTGCAGGTGCATCCTAGCTCTCCCACTGCAGAAGAATTTGTATCTCCTGGACGCAGCAAAATCTTTTAAAGTATAAGCCCTTTCACTTCACTTTTTAAAGACCCTATAAAATTCAGGGAGAAATTTAAAAGGTTAATGACTTATTTACTACCTTTCCACCAGAGGAAAAGATGACCAAAATTTCTTAATCCCTCCCATAAATGATCTGCGAAAGACCAAGGACTAATAGAAGCCAAAGTCGAATTAGAAGGCTTTTATTGAAATGCTTTATACAAATAAAATCTTCTGATTACAATTTTAGTTAAAAATCTCCCTACTATAAAGAAGTGTATTTAAAAAGGCAGAGCACCTTTCTTGAATCTACTGGTTTTTTTTTTACTTTTAACTCAAAATAATCTTTATGCCAAAGTGGCACATTTTGGGGTAGACTGCCCTAGGGCCCACATTGTTCCTTAAAAAAAAATGGGAGCTTAATTGCATTTGTAAGTATAGATTAAAAATATACATGATCTACAGTAGCATCTACATAGCATGCTGTGTTTAAGACATCAAACAGAGTTACAGAATTTCAAGCAACATTTCTCGTGGTCTAGAGCAATGATATTTTCTAACTATGAAGATCTCTATCTTCATCATATAAACCTGAAGGTGCTTTTAAAGTACAGCAGTAGGGACACCTGGGTGGCTCAGTGGGTTAAGCATCTGCCTTCGGCTCAAGTCATGATCCTAGGGTCCTGGGATCAAGTCCCGCATTGGGCTCCCTGCTCCGCGGGGAGCCTGCTTCTCCCTCTGCCTCTGTCTCTCTCTCTCTCTGTCTCTCATGAATAAATAAGTAAAATATTTTAAAAAAATAAAAAAATAAAGTACAGCAGTAACTCTGAGCCAATGGGGCATCTGAAGTATGTATATATTCATCTCAAAATGATAATTTAAGGTCAAGTGACACACTTCTCAATATAACCCTCTATAGACTAGAGGTTGTCATTGAACTTGCCATGATATAATTTCTTTGTTAGGCATTTAAACAACCAAATGCAAGGTTTAAAATAAAATAAAATAAACCACTGTATACTATCCTGGGATTTTTACAATACTAGTACTCTTTAACCAAACTTGAAGGCCACTGTAAGGCAGACAAAACATTTCTAAAATGATATACTAATCTAATAGTCGACTCCAAAGCTTGACACAGTGTGAAATCTGCCCAGTTTACTCTAAATTACAAAAATAAATCTCTCAGATTAGAGCAGAATCAATAAAATATACCAAACTCAATGCAATTGAAGAAAATCTACAATAATTTAGTATTTGAGACTGCAATAAGAAAATTAATAGACTCACTAAATAGACACCACAAAAAAATTAAAAAATCGTTGGAGGAAGGGTGTGTAATATTTAACTGGCACCCAAAGGTAACTGGCTAAATGTTAAAAAGTATTAAATATATATCTCACAGAAAATTACATTTGTCTTTGACTTTTGCTTCTCTTGGATCCACTTGTTATTAATATATCATAATACAGTATAAATGCCACATATTGGAACTGTCTCAAGGCATATAGTTATATGGAAGGAGAGATATTAACATTCAGTGACTTATTTAGTTCCATCATCATCTGATAATTATTAAGTCCATTTATCAAGCCTCATAAGATTTATAAAAATGGGATAATTTTACCCTACTGCCATAGCCCAAGAAACAGTGTATATTTAAAGCCAAAGTTGCAGAATTGCTATTAGTCCTACTATGATTTCTCTGAATTATCTTCAGGGATATAACCTCTCCACCTATCAGCCGTATGGGACCCATGAAGTACTTCCAACTTGAGACAGACTGTATATGCCTTGAGATATGAAGAAAAAAAGACCCTAGGCATTATGAAATAAATCAGACAGAGGAAGACAAATGCTATATGATATTACTTATATATGTGGAATCTGAAAAAGCTAAACTCACAGAACCAGAGACTAAAATGGTTACCAGTGGCTGGGATTGGAAAATGGTGAGATGTTGGCCAAAGAGTACAAACTTCCAGTTAGCAGATGATTAAGTTCTTGGGATCTAATACATAGCACTGTGATTATAGATAACAATACTGTTTTATATACTTGAAAGTTGCTAAGACAGTAAATCTTAAATGTTCTCTAAATGGAAGTGTTAGTTAACACGGCAGTGGTAATGATATTGCAATATATAAGTACACCAAATCAACACATTGTACATCTCAAATGTTATATGTCAATTATATCTCACTAAAGCTGGAAAGAAAATGAAAAATAAAAAAAATAGTAAATTATATTTTTCTATGAGTTTGACCATTTATTTCAAATGTGTTTGTACAGTGTGGAGATGATATAAACAACACCATGGGCACATCTACAGATAAAGCTGATATTAAAAAGTAAAAAAGAAAGGAGAAAAGGGAGGAAGGAAGGCAGGTAGGCAGGCAGGCAGGCAGGCAAGCTGGCCCTAGGAGGCAGCTTCAGAAAAATCAATGTCAGTGGAATAATATGGGAGTGAATGTAGGATCAGTTTGAAGAATCACAATGCAACAGGCAGCTCTGACATGGAATTTGAAAACAGGAGCATAGTTATTAACGAGTAGGGAAGGACTAGAAGAAGGATATTCTAGGTAGAAAATAAGGAAAGGCACAAAGACTAGAAATTGTGAGATCCATTTGGGGAAAGAAAGGTCATCTTGTTTGATCAGAGCAATATATGTAGAGATTTTAAAGGAAATAAACCTCCAAAGGTAGGCTAGTCCTGTTTCATGAAGGCTCCCAATCAGGCTAAGGAACGTATGACAAATATGAAAAACAGCAGTGATTTAGTGAAGGCTGCTGAGGTGGGAAATAACATGATTAAAGATTTGACTGAGAAAGATCTTGCTGGCACCTCTACAAAAAATGGGCCAGGAAGGTTAAAAAGTGAATGCCAGGAAAAATGTCTTAGAAGATGTTACAAAAGGTGGCCATAAAAAATACTTAACAAATACAAGCAGTCATTTCCATTCATGACACATAAAAATTAATGAGCCCCTTGATTCTGTTCTGGTTTCTGGATTACTTAACATTGGCCTGTTAAGACTGATACAAGATTTTTTTTTTGTGCTTTTTTTTTTGTTTTGTTTTGTTTTTATTGGTTTTTATTGGTTTTTATTTTTTAAGATATGGAAAACAGACATACTTAAAATCACAAGTAGTATAAAAATCCAATACCATGCTGGAATGCCCAAACAACTAGACATTTTCTGTCATACTATGGAATGGTAATTAAAGACAAAAGTGTGAACTCTAAAGGCAAAAGAAATTGGACATTTACTGACTACCTACTAAGGACCCAGCCTTGCAACCTCCTAGGGAAGTACTGAGTATCACCATTTGATTGATTGATTGATAGGTGACACATAACTAATATATATCTGGAGGGTCTGAACACAGGTTTCTGAATGAAAAACAATCTCATTTTCTATCTACCACACTACACCTGAACAAACTACAAACTGCCGTCATGATTCTAAAGGAGTTATAAAATATTGTGGGTCAGGACCACCATATATTTTGAAATGGGATAAAACACACAGTATCAGTGAGCACTGACTACAATAAGGATAACCAATATTTTATGAAATATTAGTCATATACACTTATTTATTTATTTTTATTGGTGTATTTAAAGGGATGGTATTTAGGGGTGCTTGGCTGGTTCAGTCGGTGGAGCATGAGACTCTTGATCTCAGGGTTATGAGTTCGAGCTCATACTGGGTGTAGAGATTACTTAAAAATAAAATCTTTAGGGCGCCTGGGTGGTTCAGTTGGTTAAGCGACTGCCTTTGGCTCAGGTCATGATCCTGGAGTCCCGGGATCAAGTTCTGCATCGGGCTCCCTGCTCAGCAGGGAGTCTGCTTCTCCCTCTGACCCTCCCCCCTCTCATGCTCTCTCTATCTCATTCTCTCTCTCAAATAAATAAATAAAGTCTTTAAAAAAATAAAATAAAATAAAATCTTCAAAAAATCAAAAATCAAAATAAATAAGGGATGGTATTTGTTTGGCATTACAGTAAAATACGTTTGAAAGCTACTGTACTTACAAGATCCTCAAACAAGACATAGACAGACATTACTAAGCTTACTTTTGAAAATAAATTTTTAGTCCAATCTAAAATTCTAGTAGCAATTACTCTAAGTTTTGCATATGATGCCTGAATTAATATGTCTATTTTATTATTCCCCAAAATCACAATAAAGAAAATCAATAATTAATATTAATTCATGGCAAAGTCTTTGATTTCTAGAATACCATCAAATATAAAATAGACATCATAGATAAAATAAGTAGCAAGTTCACCTGTTTGCCAGATGACTTCTAAATTTAGATAATATAACTACTTTCTTAATTATCAAATCTCAAATAAAAGTGCTAAAGAAAAAAAACTAATGTCAAGACACCCTTTTTTAAAAAATAAGAAATATTCTAGTATAGTGATTAAAGCATCCAGGGCTTGTGTCCCAGGCTACTATAATAGGCTGTATGACTTTAGTCAAATTACTTATGCTTTTATGCTTCTTAATCCTCAAATATCCTTGCATTGATAGTGGAAATGATAATACTATTCATCATATAGACTTGTAAGGAGGATAATGAGAAACTGTATGTATAGTGCAGTGAGAACACCAAGCTCTTAGAAAATGTTCAACACATATGAGTCAAACTGCATTTCACGTTTATTGGTTGGTATGATTAATTTATGCAAAAAGCCAATTGCTGCTTTCAGTAAATCTCATAACAATTAAACTGAACATGAGGCAAATGAATCACAGAAGCTCAAGTTCTGAGGATATTTTATCATTATTCCTGCATTTTTCCCCAATTTGTCTGCTCTTTCCTGTCAGTCTTCCCACTCTCTGCTAACTTAGAAAAATTAAAAGCTCTATCTCCCCTTGCCACACTATTGTGTATTACAGGATTATTTCCAAGCCTCTCAGGGGCAAAGCCTCCTGGCTCTGTTCTGAAGGATTAATGGTAGAAGAGGGAATGAAGAGAGATGTAATGTGACAAGGCCAGAGTTGCTAGGCTAGCAACATGACCAACTGTACCTTAAAATTCCCTAAATGGGTTCAGATCACCATGGTGTGATAAATGTGTGGGCTGCTTTGTAAAGAATTGCTTAACAGTGATTTATTTCCAGGGGAAAACAAAATGACATCAGAACTAATTTGATGAAGTGACAAGAGAACACAGATTTTAGTTGTGGGTCAGAGACTCTCTTTACCCTTCTGCTACCGTATGTCCAAATGAGCATAGGAAATGTGAAGTTGAAAACTACTCTGTTTGGGGAAACAATTATGAAAAATAAACCCAGAGCATCAGAGATAACCTCCATCTGCACATGTACTCTCATGAGACCCCCCAAAATGGTTTTAATCAGCAGTGCTTTCCTAGGGAAGGAGAGAGGATGTATATCATGGTGTAAAAGCCTTATGGTGGTCTTATCTTCCTTGCATATGTATTCCTGTTTATATAAATAAAATAAATCTGCTATGAACAGGGTGACTTCAGTGTTGGGAAATCTGTCCCAGGAAATGCTGGGCAGATTATTCTCTCTTAACAAGAGGATACCAGGGGCGTCTGGCTGGCTCAGTCAGTAGAACATGCAACTCTTGATCTCTGGTTTGTGAGTTCAGCCCTATTCTGGGTGTAGAGCTCACTTAAAAAATAAATTAATTAAACTGAATTAAAAATATTAAAAAACAAGTGAACAAAGAAAGGATACCACACCAGTCAGATACTCACTGCCTTGTTTATCTTGAGGTCCCCAATTCCAGGTTTAAGAAGGAGCATTAACACTAGGAACTAGGGTCAGAAAGATGAATAAAATACAACCCAGATCCTCAACAATCCTCACTGCCATGTAGGAAGAGGGGAATCAACTATTACAGGTAATTAAGTGTCACACATACTTCCACAACCACCCTTTACCCCTGCCTATCCTGAACTCCTTGAACAGTGTGTACAGCCAAGGCTGAAGAACTTTCTACAATGGGAACCATTCTTCAGAAAAGTGCCTTTCTCTTCTAAAATCTCTATGAAAACCCAAAAAGTAGCCACAGATAAAGTGAAGTCATCAGAATTGTTACAGAACCTGTCTACATGAAAGTTTTCAGGTAAAAAGAACTCGTGACTTCTTAATCTAGAAGAAGAACAATTTTAGGCTGGAGGCTAAGACCTCCAATGTCCCGAAGAATCCCAGGGCTTTGTATGAGGGCGTTGTTAAAAAAATAAAGGGATTATATTTTGTTCACAGCTAATTCTAGTATATCCCAATCATCGCTGTAATTTAAAAAAGGGGGCTCAGAAACCCTATTGCCCACTCATACCATTCACTACAGCAGCTGAAATATGATACCTCAGAAGGCATAAAAATAACCAAAATATTATGGTATAAATCAACTTGCATTACCCATTGAAATTAGTCATGGCTGCCTTTAATTAGCACCTTTACCTTTAATGGCTCATCACGATGCAAGATCTCAGACTCCAAAGGACACAGCACATCCTTTTGGTTTCTGATTCTGCACTTAGTAACAATAGAACCTTGGGCAATCACTCAACCATGAACTCATTTTCCCCTCCTATAAATCAAAGATAATAATAGCTCATAGGTTTGTGAATTAGTTGAGTGAGTGTAACTAAATGACTGGGAACAATGCCTACCTAGTACATAGCATACACTTACCAAATACTGGTTATTAATAAAATTGGCAAAGTGATATAATAGTGGAGTGAAAATTTAGATTGATAATCTGGGCTCAAAATTACACTCTAGAAAGTGACATCACCAAGATAGCACATAGGCCATCCCTGACTTCACTCTCCCTTCTAAGAACAACTAACAACTATAAGAACAAGACACCACTGAGAATTCTGGCACATGAGGATGAGACTGAAGCATCCCTCCCCATCCTGCACCACAGAAACTGAGACAGACTGCATTAGAAGGGTAAGAGAAGCAGCTATACACTGACAGCACAGCACCATGCCAAGAAGTCTCCCTTGAGCCTCCAGTTCCTCTGGTGAGAAGAGAGCCAGGGAGGGCAAACATCCCTGCCCCCGAGCACTGTGGGTCACTTTGTGAGAGCCACTACTCTGATCTTGCCCCATGGGGATACAGGGGAATCTGTGGGGCTCAACCACTGGGAACCTGTGATGTAAAAGGTGGGGAGAGACCTACAAAAACCAGCACATGGACCTTGTCAGACTGAATTTATATCTGCAGCCAAAGTAGTAATTCTAACCAGCATTTTTGCTCATCTATAGAACCAAGTCAGGAATGCACTCTGACAAGGAAACTTGGCAGGGTATAGATATGAACAATCTGGATCCTCAAACAAGTTTTGCTGGTCCTAGAACCCAGTTTGCCCACAACCAGGTAAGGAGTTGAATCCCAGCTCCGCCTGCTGTGGAGAGTGTTTTCTGGCATCATATGACCAGAAGATCCGCTGATAAGTCCTAGAAGTTGTGCAGCCCAGCAGTGCTCAGGCCAAGAAGTAGAACAAAGCCAGTGGCTCTGTTCCATCGGGAACTCGAGGTGCATGTGAGCTTGAGCTAAGACAACAAACAAAAGAGCTCTACAGGCTTTAGAGTTGCTTCATCCGCTGAGCCCAGGCAGAGACTCTAATTCATAGCCCTGCTCATTGCTGAATACAGCATTCAGCCTATCTGACCAGGAATCCCGATCATGGCACATGGAGAGCCGCACAGCACATTCAACAGCCCTACCTTCAGTGGCACTCCAACAGAAAGTAGAGCCTGGGGCTTCCCCCATCAGCAGAGCAAAACTGGTGGCCTCACCTGACCAAGAAGGCAGGGCACACTTTTGGCCTGATTGGGGTTCTCAACTGGGCCCTGGGTCTTGTCCTGTTGCCCTTAAGGATAGAAAAGCTAATTCATAGCTCTATCAACTACTGAATGTAATACAGTCCCAAACACGTAGTAAGTCTGAATGTAGGCAGCATCAGAGCATATCCTACAGCCTCACTTGGGCAGGAAACCAAGCCAGCACTCCTACCAGCTGTTCTCAGCCACTAGCACAGCCCCCATCCCCACCCTCAGAGCTGGAACAGTTGCCTCACCTAAAAATAGACCCTAATAGTAGGCACCACCTACCCAAGAATATGATCAGCAGACATGCCCAAAACCCAAACTGACCTGACTGGTGATAAACTGTCTCTGTCAAAGCAAACCTGTAAAGTCTAGAAGAGGAGCCCAAGTACTCAGATGCACAGATACCAACCTGATTAATCAAAGATCATGAAAAATTAGGTACACATGACACCAGGCAAGAAAAGTAATAAAGCTCTAATAACTGACCTAAAGAAATAGAGATCTATGAATTTTCAGACAAAGATTTCAGAATAATCCTCTTAAGGAAACTTAGAGAACTACAAGAAAACATAGATAACTAAATGAAATTAGGAAAACAATGCTAAACAAAATAAGAAATTTGGAAGGAAATAGCAACCACCAAAAAAAATTAATATAGAATAAAATAAAATAAGTGAACAAAAGAACTCAATAGAGTTTCAAAGTAGACTTGATCATATAGAAGAAAGATTCAGTTACCTGGAAAACAGGACATTGGAAATTACCCAGTCAGAGGAACAAAAAGAAAAAAGAATGAAAGAAAGTAAAGAAAGCCTATAAGATTTATAGTACACACCAACAACCACAACATCAACAAAATTTGCATTATGGAATTCCAGGAGAAGAGAAAGAAAAATGGACATAAAGTATAGTTAAACTAATAATACTGGGGCACCTGGGTGTCTCAGTTGGTTAAGCATCCGACTCTTGGTCTGGGCTCAGGTCATGATCTTGGGGTCCTGGGACTGAGCCACATCTTGGGCTCCACACTTGGCAGGGAGTCTTCTTGAGGATTCTCTCCCTCTCCCTCTGCCCCTCCTCTCTCTCTCTTTAAAATAAATAAATAAATATTTAAAAAATAATAAAGTAGTAAAAGCTGAAAACTTCCCAAATCTGGGGAGAGAAATGATCAACCAGATCCATAAAGCCCAAAAGATGCCAAACAGGTTGAACCTAAATATAGCTACAAGATAAATTATCAAAGTCAAAGACAAAAAAATAATAGTAAAGCAGCAAAAGAGAAAAGTTACACAGAAGGGAACCTCCAGAAGACTACTGGTGGATTTCCCAAAAGAAATTTTTCAGGGTAGGAGAGAAAGGGATGACATATGCAAAATACTGAAAGTAAGTCTCAACCACGAATTCTAGACCCAGAAAAGCTGTCCTTCTGAAATGAAGAAGGGATAAAGACTTTCCCAAACAAACAAAAAGCTGAGGGAGTTTATTACCAATAGACCTGACTTACAGGAAATGCTGAAGGGAGTTCTTGGAGTAGAAGTAAAAGGAATCTAATTAACATCATAAAAACATTAAAAAGGTAGAATAAATCTCACTGGTAGTGGTAAATATATAGTCATCATTAGATTCTACAATGTGGAAATAGTAGTGCATAATTCACTTACAACTCTAAGTTAGAAGTTTAAAAAAATGGACATAGTGAAATTAACCATACCTACAATAATTTGTTACTAGTTCTACAATATAAAAAAACATTAAATTGTAACATCAATAACCAAAAATGTGAGGTGGAGAAGTAAAACTGTAGAGATTATGAATTCTATTGAAGTTGTCATTTTAAAATAGTGCTATAAGTTTAAGATATTTTATGTAAGCCTCATGATAACCATAAGGAAAAAACATGTAGTAACTATCCAACAGAACACAACAAAAAAGTCAAAGCATACTGATACCAAAGAACATCAAAACACACACAAATAAAGACAGCAGGATAAGAAGAAACAACAGATCTACAAAACAACAAGAAAACAATTAACAAAATGGTAATATTAAGTCTTTACTATCAATAACTTTAAACATAAACAGATCAAATTCCCCAATTAAAAGGGCACCTGGGTAGCTCAGTCAGTTGAACACCTGATTCTTGGTTTTGGCTCAGGTTATGATCTAAGAGTTGTGAGATCGAGTCCCATGTCAGGCTCCATGCTCAGCAGAGAGTCTACTTGGGATTCTCTACCTCCCACTGACCCTCTCCCTCCTCCCCCTCCCCGCCCCCACTCACATGCATGCTCTTTCTCTCAAAAATAAATAAATAAAATTTTTTTTTTCAAAGACACAAAATGGCGGAATAAATAAAAAAATAAGATACAACAATACAAGATACTCAGTTTAGCCTTAAAGACACACACAGACTGAGAGTGAAGGGGTGGAAAAAGCTATTTCAAGCAAATAGCAAACAAAAAGCAGGGGTAGCTAAGTTCATGTCAGACAAAATGAACTTTAAACAAAAACTGGGGGCAAAAAAGACAGAGAAGATCATTATATAATGATAAAAGGGTCATTCTATCCAGAAGACATAATAGTTTTAAATATGTATGTGCTTGACATTAGAGCACCTAAATATATAAATCAAAAACTAACAGAGCTAAAAGAAGAAATAAATAGTAATACAATAATAGTTGGAAACTTCAATACCCAACTCTCAACAACAGAATGATCATCCAGACAGATAATCCATAAGGAAACAGTGCATTTGAACAACAGTATAGAACAAATGAACCTAACAGACATATACAGAACATTTTATCCAATGATAGTAGGATACACGTTTTTCTCAAGCATACATGTAACATTTTCTAAGAAAGACCATATGTTAGGCTACCAAATAAGCCTTAGGAAATTCAAGAAGGTCAAAATCATACCAAGTATCTTCTCTGGACACACGTATGAAACCAGAAATCAGTAACACCCAGAAAACTAGAAAACTGACAAACACACGGAAATTAAACAACACTCTCCTGAACAAGCAATGGGTCAAAGAAGAAATTAAAGGGGAGATAAAAAAAAAAGTCTACTGAGAGAAATGAAAATGGAAAAAACATACCAGAGCCAGTAGGATGCAGCAAAAGCAGTTCTAAGAGGGAAGTTCATAGCAATAATCACTTACTATGAGAAGCACAAAACATACAAAACAAAGAAACCAACTCTACACCTTAAAGAAAAAGAAAAAGAAGAACATACTGAGCCCAAAGTTAGCAGAAGAAAAGAAATAATAAAGATTATAGCAAAAATAAATGGAGAATAGAAAAAACAATGGAGAAGATTAACCAAACTAAGAATTGGTTCTTTGAAATGAAACAAAATTGGCAAACCTTTAGTGAGACTAACCTAGGAAAAAAGAAAGAAGCCAAATCAACAAAATTATAAATGAAAAAGGAAACATGACAATGGATACTACAGAAATTCAAAGAATCATAAGAAGCTATGAACTATGAACAATTATACACCAACAAACTAGACAACCTAGAATAAATGGAAAAATCCTTAGAAAAATGCAACTTAGCAAGACTGAATCAAGAACAAATAGAAAATCTAAATAGCTCTATTACTAGTAAGGGGATTGAATTAGTAATCAATTTCAAAATCTCCCAACAGAGAAAAGCCTAGAACCAGATGGCTTCACTTGTGAATTTTACCAAACATTTAAAAAAGAATTAACACCAATCTTCAAACTCTTCCCAAAAAAATCAAAGAAGAGGGAACAGTCCTAAACTCATTTTATGAGGCTGCATTATCCTGATACAAAACCAGAAAAGGATACTATTAGAAAGGAAAAATACAGGCCAATATTCCTGATGAATATGCTTGCAAAAATTCACAATAAATAACTAGCAAACCAAATTCAGCAGCACATTAAAAGGAGCATTCACTATGATCAAGTGGGATTTATCCAGGGATGCAAGGATGGTTCAACATATGCAAATCAGTATGATACATCACAGTAGTAGAATGAAAGAATCCTATGATCATCGAAATAGATGCAGAAAAAGCATTTGACAAAATTCCATATCCATTCATGATAAAAACTTTTAACAAAGAGTTTAGCAAAGAAAGAACATATCTCAACATGGTAAAGGCAGGATATAACAAATCCACAGCTAACATCATACTCATTGGTAAAAGGGTGAAAGATTTTCTTCTAAGATCATGAAAGATAAGGGTGCCCCTTTCACCACTCCTATTTAACACAGTACTGGCAGTCCCAGCTAGAGCAATCTGGCAAGAAAAACTGCATTCTGCTGGTGACTCTCTGAGCCTCAGACTCTTCATCTCCAAATATTTCCACCTCCTTGTAAAAGTTATTTTGAAGACTAAACAAAAAAGGAACATTATTGAACCTAATATAGTTTGGGCACATAGTTTATACGAAGTTAGAACTGATAATCTTTAGTTTAAGCATTAGCAATCAAAACATTCATGAAAATAACTGTGAACCAAAGCCACAAATAAAGGAAGAAGAAAACATAGATCTAAACAGAACTATTTCATTCATTAATTTGGTCATGGTTCATTCCAAGTTACAAAGAAAATGGAAAACCTTAAAAAAATGCAGTCTATAAAATGAATCAATGAAAATGTTCCACAAGTCATGAGATGGTGGGAAAATATGTGGCTGTAATTGCAGTATGGTGAACCATCCAGAGGGGATGAGCACTGACCTTTCAAGTGACCTTGAGATTAATCAGTTATGTAATGAGAGCACAAAGCAAGACATGCATTTGAATGTAGTTAAGGAGAAAAGAGGTTAAGGCCAAAGAGTACTCATTTTGTTTCTTCAGAGAAGAGTAGAAGTACAGTAGAGTTTCATCAATTTACAATCACAAAAAATAGATACAGCTCATTCATAAAACCTGAAAGGCACGTGCAAACTTTCTCCTGGATTCTCTCTTAAGATCTTGAATTATATGCATGAAATCAAACCCTTAATTTCTAGTAAACACTGCTGCTTCCCCTTTCCCTTTTCCTTTCTCATCCTCCTCCCTGTTCCTTCCCCATCCCCACGTCCCCTTCTCCTTGCCTTCCTCTGACCATTTGCAAAGGCAGCTATACTAGTTTCTGAACTGGTAAGGGAAGGGATGATTAAGAAAACTGGAGTGAGAAATGAAAGAATTCGGGAAAAAGATGTATGCATCCACACTGTACAACCTAGGCTTCCATTCCTGGCTGTATGACTAGTCAAGATAGTCCCATGGAAAAACAAAACAATGTCTTACAGGTTTATTGTGTGAATGATTAACAGGTCTATGTCAGAAACAATTAAAGTGTCATAAAATAAGTGTATCAGGATGAAGAAATATGTACTGATGGTAGCAAGGTCCACTGGCCAGAAGGTTTATTTTTGTATACCCACCCTTAGCTCCTGACTAAGCCACTAGTAGTCAATGATTTAGTGCATTTCAGTCTTTACTTTTATTAAAGCTGGATTCATGAAACAGATGCATCTGCCAAAGATTTTAAGCTTTTTGGAGGCAATCACCAGAACCCCATGTAAAAAGCATATGATAGTGAGAGTACATCTGCCTGAACACAAGCATGGTATAATTAATTCTGCTTATGGCAAACCTGAGAACAGTAAAGGTGAGTATATAGTTATCAGTTTGAGACTCTGAGTCATATCATTCTAGAGTCTGAACTTCTATGGTTTCTTCAACTTCACACCTGCAATTCCTTTCCTCTTGCTGATGTGAAAAATTACCACAAATATAGTGCTTTTTATCAATATGAATTTATTATCTTATAGTTCTATAAGTCAGAAGTCTGAAATGGGTCTTGGGGGTTAAAATCAAGAGTTGGCAGGCTGCATTCCTTTTGAGGGGTCTTGTAGAATCTGTTTTCTTGCCTCTTCTAGCTTCTAGAGGGGGCTCTCATTCCTTAGTCTGTGGCCCTCTTCCACCTTCAAAGCTAGCTATCTCATCACTCTGCCACCATAAGGTCTCCTTCTCTGACTCTCCTCTCTCCCTTTTTCCAGAGATTAGGACATGGACATCTTTGGTGGGGCCATTATTGTCTACCACAACACCCTGCATGACTTTATAGAAAGCTGCCTTTTGTAATGGAGGAAAAGCATTTAAAATGCTTTCCCCAACTTTCCCAGCAACTGTTACTCCAGCTGAAACAGGATTAAGTGATAGCAATTTGAGGACTCCATATAACCCTCTACCTTGTAGATTGTATACTGAGTTTGCTCAGGCTGGGAAATTACAAAACTTGAAACTTCAAAATAAAAGAAACTGGGATTCTTAACAATATCAGAGGGTACTCTTATCATAATGACACAGTCAACTCACACATATGACAGACTCAAGCACATACAAGTAGAGAGCAAATGAAAAAGCAAAAAGGAAAATGAAGTATTTTTTCCAAATGCAATATAAATTTTGAGACAAACTCCAACTTTGTGCTAATATACACTACTAAAAAAAAAAAAAAAAAAAAGGAAGCCATGGGGGCACCTAGGTGGCACAGTCAGTTAAGCATTCAACTCTTGATTTTGGCTCAGGTCATGATCTCAGGATGGTGAGATCAAGCCCCAAGTTGCGCTCTACACTCAGGACAGAGTCTGCTCAAGATTCTCTCCCTCTCCCTCTGCCCCACCCCATGCACGTGCTTTCTTTCTCTCAAACAGATAAATAAATCTTTTTTTTTTAAAAAAAGGAAACCATGTTTTCATATAGGCCAAGTCTTTAAATCTTTATTGGCCTGATATGAGCAGCAAAGACAGTCATTTTTTTGCTAATCGTATCAGAAGGTGTGTCACTCATAAGTCAAGAAATATTTTAAAAGCTACAGTATGTTAGGCGAGTTTCATGGATTAAAAAGAAAAGGCTACACACATCTGTGAAAAATGCCCAACTGATTTAGAAAAGGCAACAGAACAGAAGTTGGGTGGCTACACTGAGGAGGAGTGTTTAGTGTGTGCTGTGGCAGAGCTTTGTCAGCTCTTGGTTCTAGAATCATCCAGGTGCTGTAACACTCCCAATTAAGCAGTGCTGTAAAAGTGCCCTTCATCTCTAATTTCCACCACCATCCCATGAGAACTTCACTGACAACCTAATTCCGTGGTTCCCAAGTTGTGCTGCACTTTCAAGATCGTTCCAGGGAGTTCAGTTTCAACAACAGATTGCACTACATTCCTTTTGATGGTTGTAACTTTGCAAAGCTAGGTCTATATCGATGCTGTGACAAAATGGGCTGCATAAAAATAAGTGTGGACAGGAAATAGGGTGACAGTGTCAAATCCAATTCCAGTGTTTGAGATGTCATTCAGAGCCCAAGAAGGAAAGATAACCTATTTGAAAGTAATTATGGTTAAGACTGGAATAAAAGTATTTTCCTTTGAATTGATGTGTAATTTTTTCAAATGGTATAATTTTATCAAGTTATTTTGCAAAATACTTAGTAATATCTTTCAACCTAACTAATTAATAAATGAAAGTGCTGGGTATTTCTTTGGGCCTAGGATGCTATAAAAACATTACTAAGATACTAAGGACACCATGAACCAAGAAAGTTTGGGAACCTTGGATCTATGCTTTTCCCTTTAAAGAGATGTTCACAAATACTGGCTCTCCTGTTTCACTAATAAAACCAAGTACCCAGAAGGCCACATCTTCATCTGTTAGAGGAAAAAAGGCATAGTATCCACGTCTCTTTCTCTCTCTCCTGCTTTCCAGAAAACTTATCTCCTCTCCCCAAAAAACCATACCATGACAATTATCTGTTCTTTGGCTGCCAAGCATTTGAAGCCTCTTCCTTTTTTTGGGAAGTATCCACCATCAGAAGACATACTGGGAGACAACTGCATTCCTGTTATAGAAGCCAAAATAGCAGGCTATTCACTTTCCCAGCCTCCTTGCTGCTTGGGAACAAATGCCCGATACATGCTCAGCCAACAAGATACACTGCTCCCGGGACTACAAATGGGATCCAGAGAAGCAAAATATTAGGAGTGGTGTGAGCATGGTGGCTACAGAGACAGCAACATTCAGACTCAAGGACAGCAGGAGCAGTGGCACCAGCAGTAATGTCCAATGTCACTGCCGCAGCCAGCCCTGAGCAGCCAGGACAGTTTCCCTGGGAAGTTGTAGGTACCGGATGCCTATCTGGCCTCCTTGATCCTTGCCATTTTCTAAGACTGACTCTCCAACGTTGGACACATTTCAAAAAACTTCATTTTTTCTGCTTTAATCATCTGCAGTAACTTTCTGTCACTCGTGAGTAAAGCCATGACGAGTATAGCTCCCTAAACACAATCTTCTTTCTACAGAAGGTTCATAAACCTCCCAACACGATAAAGTCACACCAAATAATACAAACACAATTCAAGCAAGTGAATCAACGCCAGGCAACGAAACCCATTTTGAAGAAAGCACCTTGCCAAAAATTCCACCCCCAACAATTATCACAGGGGATGTGGAAAAGTAAAGAGAAGACATCCTGGCTTGGAACACTGCGCAGTTCCAGAGTTAGGACAATGGAGAAGTACGCCGCCCCTCCACACATTCCCTTTGTCTGCAGTGGCAAGGCAGTCCCATTGCTGTTTTCTCTGCTTAGTTCATTTAGAATAAGACCTAAATCACTTGCTTTTTATGGGTAAGGCTGACATAACCTTAAGTAGAGCAATATGAAATGTGCCACTATAACGTACGAAATTGACATTTCATGTCCATTTTAGATACAGCTTGATGACCTTAGTCTAAAAGAGCCATTTTAAGTGAGAGCCAGAGTTTTATTTTTTGACAGATGGGTGCCACGGCTACAGAATTTATCTAGGTTATATCTGAACTCAAGTATGATCTATACGATTATTTTGATTCAATGGATTTAGACATGTGAAAATATTCTTCCTCTCCCAGATTCTAATTTGTTATGTCACAGATGTCCTATTTAAAGATTTTTTTTTTTTTTTGCATTTCAGCAATCACATGAAGCCAGATGACATGCAACTAGTCCTTCAAACTGATAATCCATATATTTCTATCTTTACTTATTTTGGGTTGTTGGAGAAGAATTTAAAATTAATTAATTCCTGTAGTACACTAATAAAAAAGCAAACAAACATGGTCAATTCTGTTGAGAGGTATGTGTAATTGCAAATACCATAAAGTGCATTGCCTCTGTTTACACACCTGGAACACTTGATTTCTTTCTTTTTTCTTTCTTTCTTCTTCTTCTTTCTTTTTTTTTTTTGTTTTCACCAAGGAAACAATGTAACCCTTTCATTTTTAAGAATTATACTCTCGGGGGCGCCTGGGTGGCTCAGTTGGTTGAGCGACTGCCTTCGGCTCAGGTCATGATCCTGGAGTCCCTGGTCGAGTCCCGCATCAGGCTCCCTGCTCGGCGGGGAGTCTGCTTCTCCCTCTGACCCTCCCCTCTCTCATGTGCTCTCTCTCATTCTCTCTCTCTCAAATAAATAAATAAAATCTTTAAAAAAAAAAAAAAAAAAGAATTATACTCTCGGGTGCCTGGGTGGCTCAGTCATTAAGCGTCTGCCTTCAGCTCAGGTCATGATCCCAGGGTCCTGGGATCGAGCCCCGCATCGGGCTCCCTGCTCCGCGGGAAGCCTGCTTCTCCCCCTCCCACTCCTCTTGTGTTCCCTCTCTCGCTGTGTCTCTCTCTGTCAAATAAATGAATAAAATCTTAAAAAAAAAAAAGAACTATACTCTCATAAATTACTATCATATCACTTCTGAAATACAACTCTCTAAAATATTAAAAAGTGCCTTAAATAAAACATTAACAGAGAGAACCTGTGCATTTTATTAAACTCGCCAAAACATAAACACACAAAATGAGAAATATTATGAATTTGTTCATAAAGACTAAGTAATGGAGTATGAAAAACTAGTCCTTGAGTTATTATTTGGTTGTAACATTCTTTTCTTGTACAGTTTCCCCTATATCAGTGTATTTCTAGTAATTTTTTTTCAGTCATCAATAAAAGAAAATACAACACAAACTGGTATAATCAAAATGAAAATTTAATGGTTTACATAAGTGAATTCTGCAACTAATTTGGCTTCAGGTACAGCTTCATCCAGGAATACAGACAATATCATGTGTCTCAAGCTCTTTTCTCCTTTGAATTGAATATATTTACAGTCATTGCCTCCCTTCAGGATGGCAAGATGACAGCCAAGAACTTGGGATTATATCCTCACACCTCAAAATACAGAAGTAAAGAAAATAAAGTCCTAGAATTAGCATCAACAGACCTAAATGGATCACATGAAATCATGGGTCCATACCTGAAAGAGGATTACAGCCAAATGCCTCTGAGACACTACCTACAACACAAATTCAACCCTAAAACCAGGGATGAAGTCAACATCTCGCAGACCAAATAAAACAAACATGGGGAAAGAATATCCCCCACGAGAAAATTAGTAAGTATTTATCAGAAGGGTGATGGACTATGAACTTCAATGGGTTTCTGCTGTTTCATGGGAGTAGCCTCCTCTCTCCAATTAGACATTAAGTTGCAAGAAGCTAGGAACCAGTTCCCATAATTCTGGTAATCCCTCCCATTCTGAACAACCAATCTGGACACAGATCAGGCAATTAGAGATGCTGTTATAAAGACAATAAACAGTGCATTTTAAATAACAAAGTTCCAGGGTGCCTGAGTGGCTCAGTCAGTTAAGTGTCTCACTCTTGATTTTGGCTCAGGTCATGATCTCGGGGTCATGAGATCAAGCACTGCGTCAGGCTCTGTGCTTGGCTAGAGCCTCCTTGAGATTCTCTCTCCCTTCCACTGCCTCTCCCCCCTGTACACTCTTTCTCTCAAAAGAAAATTAATTAATTAAATCACAAGGTTCCCATACTACCCCTTCATCTGCATCAACCAGCTCCAACTCCCCCCCAAAAAAGTTCTATCAACACTATCACCCCATTACTAGCCCTGAAAAGACAACATCAATTGCCCCACTCTTTCTCAAATGTTTCCTCTGATGGCAACAATCCCAGAACGCTAATTCACCACCATATTCTCTCTGGATCACTTATGCTACCATTCTCTTGTGTTTTAAACTTTTTAAGGCTCAAGAACTACCATTTTAAGATGGTAAGAGATTTAACTTTAAGATGGTAAGAGATTTACCATCTTAAAGCTGATATTAAACATGCTTTGTTTTTTTCAGACTATAAGATATTTGTATTTTATATGACACTTTTAGGGAAAATAATATTCCAGTGAATATGCCTCTTTCCAAGATCTTAATATGCATTAGAACCCTTACCCCTGTCTCTAGCTTTCAGCCTATGTTCATGCCTTCTCTTCCTCCTTACCTCATCTGGCTTCCTCAAGGGCCATACAGGCCCCCCAAATGCTCTCCTGCCTGGTTTGTCACACTCTTTTCAATGCTGGAGCCCAGAATATTTTTATTTAATGATTGCATTGAACTTCACGAGATCAGAGTTCCTCAACCTTGGCATTATTGACATTTTGGACTAATACAGGAGCTCTCTCAATCATGGTAGGGTGTTTAGCAATATCCCTGGCCTTTACTCATTAGATGCCAGTAGCATTCCCCTAGTTATGACATCCAAAATGTCTCCAGATATTACTAAATATCCCCTGGGGACAAAACTGCCCCACTGGGCAAAATTGCCCCACTGGGCTGAGAACCTCTACACTAGAGGTTAACTGGAGACACTATGAGGACAACTGGGGACAAAAATATGTCTTAGAAATAGCACAAATTTTTAGCAGTGATTATGTCATTGTTCACAGCATCCAAGTGTTTCTTTTCTTTTCTTTTTTGAGAGAGAGAGACAGAGATACCATGAGCACGGGGAAGAGAGGGAGAAGCAGGCTCCCCGCTGAGCAGGGAGCCCGATGCAGGGCTGAATCCCAGGACCCCGGGGGATCACGACCTGAGCCAAATGCCCCTGCCTAACCAACTGAGCCACCCAGATACCCCCCAAGTGTTTCTTAAATTAAGGATGTCTCCATGTTCTCCTCTTAAAGCTTTTCTATGCTTCAGACCAGATTCTATCATCCATCAACCTGCTGTCCTGTCTATAAAGTAGTTCTCAGACTTAAACTGTGTATGAATTCAAATCACCTGTGAGGCCCTGGAGATTTTCATTTCATAAATCTGATAGTGGGGCCAGGGAATCTCTATTAATAAAAAGTTTCATACCTGAGTCTGATAGACAGCCCCTACAGAAGCACAATTTTCCTAAAACTGCAGCAAGGATTGAGAGGCAAATGACCACCCGGAGACCAAACACCTCTAGACACAAGCAAGTATTCTGCCTCCTAATGGTAGTCATGCCCCAACTCAATTGTCTTTCCAGTAAGTGAAGAAAGATCATAAAATGTCCTTTTACTTCTGTGGGCTACTTCATCAGATGAGGTCAATTTTTTTTTAATTCCATCAATTCTTAAAGAATTATCTTTCATAACAGAAGAATAAGCAAAGTCATAGAAAAGAAATATAGGCTTTATAAGACACATACTCAATTTTCATAAGAAAATCATAAGAAAATAATAAGGCTTTAAATCTAATTCTGGAAAGTGACTTTTAATAAATCAAAAGATTGTTAAAGGACCTAACCAGTGATAAATGTGAAAAGGAAAGTAACCCTAATTGAATAATTCATGAACTCAGGCATACAAGTAATTTCCTAAAATTTTCTAACAATTCAAGCTGCAGTACACATATATTTACTTTGCTACATTAGAATATAAATTTCCCATCCTCAAGGGCTTTCATTTGTCCATTTTAACTCTAAAGAGAATCAGTAAATATTAAGGATAATGTAAACAATGTAATGGTTTCAGATTACAAATAAGAGACAGGCTCTTTGATTTTGGGTTTGTGATCTAAGACCTAGAAACTGTCCAAACTGGGATAGGAATCCAAGTACAGATTCTAAGTTCAATATGTAAAATTTTCCTTGAAATAAAATCTATGTACAGCTAAGAAAAATACAGAAATAAGAGACTTTTTAAAAAGCTATGGAGAAACTCTGAATTATTCTGAGAATAGATCCACACTGGAATGTGTAATTACTCTTTATTACTCTTTTACAAAAGAGCATTATCTTCTTCTAATCCCCTGTGCTAGCAACCATCACTATATTTACAGAGACTCTAGGTTTGATGAGACAATGCCACTTAAGGAACCTGAAGAACTACATGGTAAAACAGACTTTGCAGAAAATGTCGTTTGATTGTCAACAACTATAATAGAAAGAAAATAATCCAGGTCACCTATTTTCTTTTTCTCTAGAGAGAAAAGAATTAAATAAAGCTAAAATTAACTGCAGATAGGAGGGAATGAGCCCAATAGGTGATGATGTCCCAACCAACCCTTACTTGCTCCTTTCTCTCTTCCAACACTCCTCCCATTCAACCTACTACAGATTGCTCTGGTGTTCCAAGATCAAATCCATCATTTCTTCCCCTCTGTGTACCTCCTACTTCTTTCTTCTTTCTTTGTTTCATTACCTGCTTGCTTGTAACACCACCAAAAAACTAATTTCTCTCTGACATTCACTCCAGCAGCCTTTCCCAATTGTTGGGAAGCTGCTCAAACAACTATTCAACTCTTACTGCCACTTTCTCAAAATCCAACACATCTTATTTCCCCTTTAGTTTCCTAGACAAAGAGTCTATAAAAACAGCGGAATGGACCCTGTGTTATCCAGAATAAGGACCCATCAGATGTTCTACGTATTGTCATTGCTATAACAATAAAGGTCTGTTATTGTAGAAAATCCCACTCATTATGAAAAAATAAATATGAGTAAAGAAAAGATAGAATCTTTAAAACTCCTCCAGTAAGGAAAAAGGATGACTGGCTAGGCTGCCAGCCAATCACAAATATTTACTCTCTGTACTTGTCCAGGGAATACAGAATGATCACTATCCTCATCACAATGGCAAATTATAATGAAACCTCTGAGGATATTAGGGAGAAAGGCCTTGGTTTCGGGATTGTCAAAACAATTACAATAAAACAGCTGCTCACCTTCATATGAGGAATTTAACGCATTATCTCCCTTCTTCACAACAAACCTGTTTTTGAATATCTAGTGCTGGATAACAAACCACCCCAGAAACTCTATGACTTATTACCATGAATTATGAGTTCTCATATATCTGTGAATGGGCTCAACTAGGCAGCTATCCCTTGGGGTCTTCCATGCAATTACAGTCAGACAGCACTTAAGACTGAAATTATCAGATGGCTTGGCCGGGCGGGGTGCTCAAGGTAATTCACATGTCTAGCCCATCAAGTGGGACTACTAGAACAGCCCGTGTTTGACCAGAAGTCACTCTTTCTCCACATGGCTAGCCTGAACTTCCTCACAGCATTTTTGTCATTCTTCTAACATGGCAGCGGCTTCTCCCAGAGTAAACATGCCATGAAAAAAAGTAGATGCTTCAAGTCTCCTTGAGACATAGTCACAGAAGTCATGCAGCATCACCTCCACTGCATCTACTGATTGCACAAGGCCAGCCCAGATGCGGTGTGGGAGAGGACCACACCGCGTAGAAACTTCCAGAGGCTCCTTGGGCCATATTAGCTAACACAACACCTACTGGGTAACCAGGGAAAAGTACTGTTTCAAATTACAAACAAGAAACAGGCTCTTTGATTCTGGGTCTGTGATCTAAGTCATAGAAATTATCCAAAATGGGACAGGATTCTAAGTACTCAGATTCTAAATTCAGTGTTCAGCCCATAACAGTCAGATCACAATGTTAAAATGGATTACACTTAAAAAGATGAATGAAGTTTTCATCCAAACGTTAATTTCATCTACAATTAATTGTCCATGTAGTGGACATTTCGGGACAGCCCACTATCCCACATTAATCACATCTTCTTTTGCTAACAGCCAACAATTTTTCTTTCGGAACACTGGTCCACCCACACAGGATTCAAGATGTCCTGCTCTGCCTTAGCTAAGGAGAGCACATGCTCAACTATCTCCATTCTCTCTTTTTTTCTTTCTCTCTATATCATCTGACTCTTAAACATAATGGCAAAAGGACTGCAATGTTTGAAACACATTTATTGTAGTGGCAATGTCCTGAAGAGAATGCCAACTAATTGTTGCTAATGAGACCCATGCCCTATCCCCGTTATCCCCTAGGCCACTTGATGTCTTTCCCATTAATCCCCTTTGTACTGATGTAAGCCAGAATTTACGGCCTACAGGTGAGATACACTGGATATGTAGTAGCCAGGATAGGAAGTACACTGTAGTCATTATATACACCAGCTCTGGGATCTAACCCAGGTCAGTTATTAAATATGATTCTGCCACTTCCTTACTAGGTGTATCCATCCTTAGGCAAATTACTCAAACTCTATGAAGCTGTTCCTCACCTATAAAACAAAATGAACAATATCTTCTTCAAAGAATTGCAAAGATTAAATGAGATGGTACAAGTAAAACATAAGGTCTGGCTTGTATTGTAGTAAGTGCCTCAGTAATTGTTAGCTATTACACTTACTATTACAGGTCCATAATTGCTTATCTGTAATTCTAATATCCAAAAAGCTCTGAAAACCAAACCCATTGTCAGCAAAACCTGCCCTGAAGTGAAATAGGGCTCCTTGTGATCTTTATCCCATTCAAGTGACTGCTCTTGTTCCACCGCAGAAACGTCAATATGGTTGGGTGTTGCCCAACATCCTACTGGGATATCACACAGCACACAGCACTGGCAGCACACCACCCCTTCTGAAAGGTAAAATTCTAAAACACCTTGACCCCAAGGGTTTCAGGTAACAGAGTACAGACTTGTAAGTTATTATTATTTAAGAAATTTAAAATAAAAACTGCACACACTGAAAAGAGTGGCTACGGAGAGTTGTGAATGACCCTACAAAAATGCATCTATTTATCAACATCCAGAAGTTATACCGAAGCCAATTTCAATAACAAACAAACATTTTATACTGAACTAATACTGCTTATATAGGGAAATTGGGCCAGAGGAACAAATTTACATATAACTGGATAAGCTGCTCTACAAATATCGTACTTCTAGTTAAGGCATGTAATGAGAACTGCATCTTCTGGCTTTTTGATTTAGTGTATGTTTAAGAATTATATTTTATTACCTGAATTAAATACCATTGGTTCCACACTTGTGGCTTTCTCACAGCTGCTGTTCACTCATATCATATCCTCTTACTCACTCTGAATTGGAAAAATCAGAGGTTTGCATCATAATCCCACCCTGGGACTGTTGCTTTCGCTTATACTATCAGATCTGGCTCTCAGGGGCTCAGAGCTCCAGAATAAAAGACTAAACCACTGCAGTATCTTTTCTCTAGGGTTAAATTTTAACGTCATACTAAAGATTCCGAGGCTCTTTTTTCCAAAATTAAAATGTAAAGTTGAGGATAAACATGTACAAATCCCCATATGACAAATAAAAAAATTAAAATTTGTTAAAAAGGAGAGAGCAGGCCCAAAATGGAGTTATTGTGTTAAATGACATATCAGCAAACCAAGACTCAATCTCTAACCTAATTGCAATTTCAATCATCCAGGAATGTAACCTTTAACCAGTCAACACAGAATTACCTGGTCAGCACTAGTGAGGTGTTCCGCAGGACAGACCCTTCCATCCCTCTTGGGAGGGCAGCCTGGCCTGAACAGTGCATACTTTCCTAATAATTTCCTTTCTCCACCCCTTCTCTGCCTGCAAAACCCTTTCCTTTTCTACAGCTCTGTGAAGCTTCTTTCTATCGCTACATGGGATGCTGCCCAAATCATGAATTGCTGAATAAAGCCTATTTGATCTTTAAATTTAAGCACTTGAATTTTCATTTGACAATTCAAAACAGAATGGCATATTACTTCTGATAATGAATAAGGTTGTGATGCACTCTATCATTTTTCCACTGCAGTTTTTTAGATCATTTTTAAAAATTCTTACGATATATCTTATTTATTTTTTATTAAGCTTTTAAAATTTTAATTCTAGTATAGTTAACATACAGTTATATTCATCTCAGTTGTACAATATAGTGATTCAAAAATTCTATACATTACTCAGTGCTCATCAAGGTAAGTGTACTCTTTAATCCCCATCACCTATTTCACCCATCCCCACCCACCCACCCCCTGCTTAAGATATATTTTAATTCACAGTGTAAATGGTTTTTGGGAGCCAGCAAATGACAGTAGGTAAAATTTACATATAATGCCAGTTTTGAAAAAAACCTTTATTTCAGAGTCTATTTGCCAAAATTGCAAGATTCATTCATGAAATCACCAACAGAAATTTCTTTGAAAGGAGCTATCTGTTCACATAAACACTGATATATGGTATTTCATTTTATGTAGAATCTGGCTAAGCAAGTAGGTAAATGAAGAAAACGGAGTTCTACAAAAGCCAGGAAGTTTGTTCAAGGTCATGAAGTTAACTGCCAAGCAGATGAGGCAAACGACCATTCATTAAAAACAATCTAATAACAGGGTGAAGAGCTTCTCTCCAAAGTCTTCAGCATATTTTCAGTTTTCATGAATTTTTCGGAGAGCATCTGTTTTTAAGTAGAAACATACCCAGGGAAAATAAGACCCGTTATAAGAAATTAAAATCAAAGTCCAGAGACACATTCTTCTTTACATGTTTGCTAAAGGAAATTTAATGCCATCAAGACTTGATTATTTCCAAGTATACAAGAGAATTCAAAACAGCGTATCTAAAATAACTTTCTTTATCCATCCCTGCACTGTTTAAAATTACTGGTTTCTTCTCATAAATCTGATAATAAGGCCAAAGGTTCTTTTGTTTCTCATTACGAATAGCTACATCCAACACCCAAAGAAGGTCTCTGCATATGTAGGTTTAGATGAGTATTTGCAAACAATGTTATATGGGCTCTTAATCCATGCCACAAGATGAGTTTTGTACTATTTTAATATAATAATAATTTAAAATCTTGAGAAATTCACAGTTAAATAAACTGAGAAATTCTTTTGTTTTCCTGAATAATTTCTTGGCCTTTACTGTTCTAAGACATATTATGAATTGACAAAATAAGCATTTCCCCAATATTTGTCCTCAGAAAATTATGGTTTGTACTTCCTGGATGTTCCATACAGTGTATTTTGGATAATGATTCTCTATAATACATCATAATCCATTGATTTAAGATTCCTTAAAAAAACAAAATCTAGCCTATCTTTTAATCTTTCTAGTAACGTCTCAATACATGTTGAGACACCCTATTTATTTTTGGACCATTCCACTCAGTTGCGTCCCTGTGGTTTCCTTAGTATGTCTTGGTTCTTACCTCTATGTAAATGCAAAACAGATCTTCTTCCACTTAAAAGCCTTTTGTATAAGTGAGGACATCTACTCCAATCCCTTGCACTGAATCCCCATCACTATAAGCTAAATATCCTAAATTCTTCATGCTTTAGATGTCATCACTTTCCAAACTGACCTCCTCATGATATATGTGTTTGGGAGATAAAAGTAGTATAGATCACAGTCCTCAGAATGTGGTCATGTCAACACTGGATGAATATTGACCCAGTTTTCCAAAGGGTCTAAGCCCTGACTCTGTCACTCACTGTCTTTGAGACTTGGACAAGTTAGCTAACTTTCTTTAAGCCTCACTCCACTCCTTAGGAAAACAGTAATAATGATAGTTCTTTCATCATGAGGTTTCTGTGAACATTAAATTTAATATATTGAATCTGCCACATAATATGTATTCAGTAAGTATTAGCTACTATTAATATGTGCATTTTGAAATACATATTTTCTTTTAGCCAAGTACTCAACAGTGACTGATTGGCTCAGGGTTGTAATCAGCAGGTAACGCAACAGTGAGGAAAGAATCTGGCAGAGGATTAAAAATAAACCACAAATTATCAGCAAGTAGATAAAGCCTTGACTGCATAATCATTACTGAACAGACTATCTTTGTCTTCCCATGTAGTAACATGTCACTTTCTTTTAAGGGTTTCAGTGAAACACACTCTGCAAAAGCTTCCAATTTGAACAAGAAACGGGGGTGTAGAAATAAACATCTTGTAACAACATAGACTTCAACTTTTCCCTGCTCTGCTTGAAAGAATGGCATTCAGAGGCAGAACAAAATTCAGTGTCAAGTAATTTTCTACTCATGAGCTGATGCCACTCAACTTTGAGTTTGCTTTTGGCTACACCAGTAGAGCTTACAATCTTTTAATTCAGTGCATGAGTTATAGTTCCCTGTAGCACCTTTTGAGCACTGGCAGAGTTCTACAGCAATGATGAATGTGGCTCCATTTAGCCCAAACCTTTAGCATCTCATAGGTGCAAGAATTGTTAGCACTAAGGAGCTGAATTGAACTTGGCATATATTTCCAATATGGATTCTGATCCTTCTACAGTTGGTGGAGTTGTGGAGAACACTTGACAGGAGTATAAAAAGTTAAGAGACTCAAATTACCTGTCATGAAATTTCTCTGATATTTTAGGAATGTTCTTGATTTCTAGCAATCAATTAAAAAAAGTGAATAGAGGAAACAGACGAGTTTCAATCATGTACTTGTTCTCAAAGGATTATTATTATTACATAGTTAAATTAACCTGAATTTCCCATTATATTAGGATCATGTAATCCCTTTCTCACTCACTTCACTTAATTTGATCAAATATTGAGTTCTTTCAGTTGAAGGCGACCCCCTCAGCCACACATATCGGGACTGTGGTGGACACCTGGTAAAGGGTAGCTGATCACAGAGCAGGATTCTACCAGATGGCCCCTAGCAAGGGCACTGCTCCCAGAACTGGAGAGATCCAGTCTTTTCATGAAAAAAGAGCAGGTAATTCACTTGGAAAGAGAGAGAAAGAGAGGGAAAAAAGCACAGACTACAAAATATGAGAAAGATAGAATGAATGGGTAAATCTCCGTAACTGTACAACAGTGCAATAGGGATCCTTAAACTCTTAATGTTCCCAATGAGGTAAATGTCAAAAGATCCCATATAACCTTCTAGTCCTAAACTTGCCTGTCCTAGTTGAGATCTAGATGTACCACAGTTGTGTAGCTTTCCCAAATTCCCATTCAAACCTTCCATGTGGAAGGTATTTCCCTCTTCTTTACGTCTGTATTTCACCTTCTGATAAACCCCCATTACTAAACCGAAACTAAGTGAGTCTTCACTGCTTTCAACCAAAGGAGGACAAAGCACATCTAAAATTAAGAAAGCCGTTACCTGATGAGTTTTCAACCATGTTTAAAGTTACATTCTCCCTTCCTCCTCTCAATCTTTTCATACACAGCACTTAGTCTTGTATATCTAATTAACCTAATTATCATTCCATTCAAAACAATTATGTGCTAAGGAGCTAACACCATCAAGTATAGGGCTATAGAACTGCAAGGTGCTCAGTAAATCTTATTAGTTAATGATTAAATAAAGCCCACAGGACAAAAAAATTATTAAATCAATATTTCTTAATTATAAAGCATAAATCTACCAGAAACCCAGATCTCTACTTCTTATTGCCTAGAAAGTACAAGAAAAGGTGTCAGATAAAGGAACCAAAAGTAGAATTCACTCAGATTTACAGAGCATTTTACTATCAGGGACTATGCAACACACTGAAATGTGCCATGTGTTGGGAACACAAAGGAAACATAGTCAATTATCTCACACTCTAATAGGAGATATGGACAAGAAAATATCATTACACACAGCAGAGATGCGGTAGTCATTCTCCATTCTATCTCATAAGAGCCTGAGGGGGTCTAACTAGATAGAAACCAGTGAGCTCCCTAAAAAAAACAAAAACAAAGCCATGTGCATTGGTGGACACTCCATAAAGACAGTGACGTGTTTAATACTCAGACATTCCAATGGCTATATTCATAGCTCCATAGTCAATAAGATAACAGGTCTTAAGAAGTCCTAAGATAACACTACAGGAAGGGCTTCTGATACAACACAGCTGCAATCAATGCCAAAATACCCACCAAAAAAGAAATCGTAAACATGACAGGATTTTTAAAATTAAAACACACACACATACACAACTCAGGGACCTAAAAGTCTTAACAGAAATCTATGCAGACAATGGCTCTGAGGAATGTATTACTTCCAAAAGAACCCTCTATTTACCAAGCCATTATGACCTAAAAACACCCCATTTTAACTACATTCCAAGATTACTTTAATGGCATGGTTAATGGGGTTGAGAAAACAAGTGTGAGTGCAAATTGATACTGACATTTTTCTCACTACTACATTGTTCATACATCTTGGATAATCCCTTCTTCTCTCCCTTACTACCTCACCTCTCCAAAATCTTTCATTGGGCTGGACATTTTACCTGACTTCCTTTGGCACTCTGTTAGAATATGTTGCCTAACTATTGTAAGTGACTTCCCTCTAATCTTTATTCTATGTGCAAGCCTTGCCACAAGGAGATTCCTCTTGCTCTCCATGTTTTGAGTTTTGTCTTCTGGCTTGTCTTTGTGGAATTGTTAGAAGTTTTCCTGGATTCTTGGCTTTGACTAGCTCACAACTTAAAGTCTTTTCATCTGTTTATATATTTAAAAATTCACCAGGGCCTAATCAAGAAGAATTAATCTGGCCATGTACCTTCTTCAGCACTCTTAATTGCTATTCATTTCAGTTTTACTTGGAGACAGAGTCAGGATGATGTCAAGTTGCCTGGTGATCCCAAATGTAGTTTTGATGTGTTAAGTGGTGCAGGACAAGAGCTGTAAATCTGAAACTCTAACACTTGTCCCCCAGCCCCAAAACACAAAGTAAATTTCTAAGGAAACCTCTAGTAATAAATCATCATATGTCAGCGACTAATTACAGTCATTGCAGTGCTAGAGAATTACAGCATCTCAATAAATCTTCTGAGATGTCATTTCAAAAACAGGTTGTGGGTGGTGTGAGGGGACATAGCACTGCTGGATTAGGTACAGTGGTGACACAGAAGCTGGATCAACCAAAGAAAGGGACTCTTTAGACAAAGAATCATTTAAAACTGCCTGGATATTGGTCAGAAAGGACCTCTTTTTGCATAAAGATGAATGGTCAATTGCAATGATGCAAAATAAAAGGGGAAACACTCATGGAAGCAGGTATAGCTATGTCACAACAGTCAACCATGACCTTGTGCAAGAATGCCTAATATAAGCTGCATTGCCTGGGTACGTGATCACCTTGAGGCTTTGTGAAAATCACTAATGTTGACAGATTATGGAATGAACTTCTGCTAATCGCTAGGGGGCTACCAAATCAATTCTGAAGTTATGAAGACACTGTTTGGAGAGTGTAAATTGTGATCATTTCTTTGGAGGGCAATCTGGAAATAACTATAAATGTCAGAAATGCAAAATGCACTACTTTTGGACTGAGATATTCCAATTCCTCTTTCCAGAATTTATTCTACAGATATATTCACATATGTCTACAAAACTAATGTTTTTACTAACAAAGGCCTGTAAAGAACATAAATAATGGTGAGCAGGGTTCTAGTATTATGACCTTGATAGAAGGGAATATATATTCCAAGTAGTCATTGGCAAGCAAGAGACAGCTATGTGTAGACTAATGGGGACTGCTATCTAAGATTCATCTTTAAGTGAAGAAAGGTATTCCATGTCATTGTTTTTATAGATGTTCAGATTTTTCTTTTAATTAAAGAAGTGACATACACATGCTCATCTACAGTAAACATCCCTGGAAAGATAAATAGATAAAAGTAATAATGACTCTAGAGAAAGAGCTATCAAAGGATGAGAGAAAGGAAGTTTAGTTTTGACCAAATACCCTTTCATACTATTAAAATGCCCACTCACAGACACATAACCTTTATGTAAAAATAATTTAAAAACACAAAGGGTTATAAGGCAAACTGAAATGGAAAGTTCAGACATTATCCAGGGAAATTAAATAACATTAACAGCCAGTCCAAATCAATCAAGGTCCCAGACCCTACTTTTTCATCAGTACCAGAATTGTTAATAAAAATAATATGGATAATTACCTTAACTCTTCAAGAGTGTAGACAGTACAGTTGAATCCTTCAAACTATGAAATGGAATCTCTTCCAAGTTACAGGTTTGACATTTGCTTAAATTCTTCAGTGAGAGGCTTCTTATACAGCACAAGTTCTAGAGTAACCTATTTTATAATTCTACAGGACTGGAGGACAGAGTTGAAATGATATATTCACCATAGCCAATGCTGTAATGACTTCCTAGCCTTTGGTAATGACTTGAGAATAAAGAGAAGAAAGACAGGGAGAGAGAAGAGAAGAAGGAAAAGGAAGGGAAGGGGAGGAGAGGAGAAGAGAAGAGAGGAGAGGAGAGGAAAAAAGACAAGACAAAAAAACACAAAAGATAGCCATACTATTAAAAATCACGAAGTTGGTAAGTCTAGAGTTTCAAGCAACTTGAGATATTGTGATAGCCTCTCTGAGTATGGAGAGCCTTCCAAACCAACAATATGACACTCTGTAATTTAAGATATAGACAAGTATCCATAAGCTAGCCTTAGATAGTAATCTATGTTCATGACAGTCATATTCATACTAAAAATACTATTACCTAGATGCCTCATATATGATTTAAATAGTATGAAAGCTAAACATATTTTAAAACTAGTCAAGTATGAAATTAAGTTTTCTCTATAATATTCTCAAACTTCAATCCACCTAAACTAACTTCATTTTCCCAGTGTTACATTTTCGTACATCATTCTATTCACAGCCTTCACTCCCAACATCCTCCTTCACTCAGCTTTGTCTAAGGCTTTCCTGACCAATGACAACTTCATCATTTATACATAACAACTTAAGTTATGAATAAACTTCTTCCTTGCCTACTGTCTCTTTACGTGCTATTTTCTTTATCTGGGACTTCCTTCTCTGGTTGTTTGTAGGACTAGTATGTTCTCAAGTTTCAGTCTCAAAATCCACATTCACCAAAAACCCTTTAATTAACTACACCATCTAAGATAGATACTTCCTACATTATTCTCCATCTTAGCACCCTCATCTCCTACAGAACACGTATTTCAGTTAATAATTATTTTTACTTTAAGTATTAATTAACCTTTTTTACAGTCTCCCCTACCAGACTCTAAGCTCCATGATGGCAGGGTCCATTTCTGGCATTTTTCTTTTCTACCCATGGGACCTAATGTAGCCCTAGCACTTAGAAGTACTCATTATGATAGGTTCCATGGATGAATGAAATTAATTCTAAAAGGATAGTCCACTCACATTTTCCTAAATTATCCCACTTTGACAAGAAGACCAAAGCCACATCTGAAAACCTGTAATACCACAAATTTGTAGGAAGCAGTAAATTCCATTCTGAACTTTCTATGCTCTCATTGACTCTATATGGCATTTATGAAATCGCCCAATTCATGGGAAAATATCACCAGTGTTGGAGATAGCAGAATTCAGTGCCATCTACTGCTCCTCATTCTGCAAAAATATGATGGCAACTCTATGGACAAGGACATCCAAGTAAAATCCTTTGAAAAACTGTGGGAGAACCTCCTTGAATCAGACAGAATCTTGGTGCAGTAGTTAGGATTTTCCAGAGAAACAGACTAATAGAGTGTGTGTGAGCCTGTGTGTGTGTGTGTGTGTGTGTGTGTGTGTGAGAGAGAGAGAGAGAGAGAGAGAGAGATTTATTTTAAGAATTTGGCTCATATGATGGTGGAAGCTGTCAAGTACAAAATCTGTAGACTAGGCAGGAGACCTATAGGCAGGAGACACAGGGAAGAGTTGATGTTGCAGCTTGAGTTCAAAAGGAGTCTGCTGGAAGAACTCCCTCTTCCTTGGGGAAGGTCAGTGTTATTCTTAAGGCCTTCATCTGCATGCATGAGGCCCACCCATATTATGGATCTGCTTTATTCAAAGTCTCCTGATTTAAATGTTAATCTCAACTAAAAAAAAAAAAAAAGAACCTTCATAGTATCATCCAGACATGTTTGACCAAATATGAGGACTGTGGTCTAGCCAAGTTGACACATAAGGTCAGCCATTATACTTTGTTAAGAAGACCCCATATTGTCACTTACATTTACTCAATTTATCTTCTCTAGCAAAATGAAAGACATACAACTGAAAACTTTTTATAAATGTCATCACAAGATATAAAGGCATATACTTTTAAAATGAAGCATCATTTTCTGAGTGACTAATAAGCATGCATTTGAACCCATGCATAAATCCACTGAGTTTTATTGCCAATAGTCAAAATCATTCTTTTCCCTTTGTTTAAATTTATAGCCAGAATAACAAAAATCTGTCAAACTCAGTATTTTTTAGAAGCTTAGCAATACTTGGAAGCCTACTTTATGAAAAATATATTTATACAGTGAATTTTGAGTATTCAAATCCATTCAGAATAATTAATATAACATATAATTTATATATGCAAATAACTAATTTACTATAACTACAAAAATTCTGTTTACACGCATGTGCCAGTGTTTGTTTGAAAAATCTTCCTATTTAGAAAGGGTTCTCAACATTTGAAATATCTTCCCAAACCCCTATAATTTATGAAGATTTACCATCCCTGCAATAAAATATAATTCTGAAAGCAATGCATAAATGCTGATGTCTTTTAACCATATACTGATCATCAAACATAAAAATCTCTTCCTTTGCCAGGATTCCAAACTGGTTAGAAGCTTTAGGTCACAGACAGGCATCCTGGGGACCTGACATCAGTATTGACATTTACTAGTTGCATGACCTGAATCGAGTTATTTAAACTCTCTGACTCTTAGTTTTCTCATCTAGGACTTAGGGGTCATCACAGTTCCTAGCTCATAGAATGATCATAAGTTTAAATAAGATAATATAATAAAAGAATTTAGCAACTTACCTGGTACATTGTTAAGTATTCAATTAATGTTACTCATTACGATTAAAATTTACTTAGACAACCCATAAATACACACACACATATATATACTTTTTTTCTGATGGACTGTCTCCAGTGATGGGGGGGGCTATTTCTTCCTAAAAGTAATTTCTATTATAATCAGAAAAAAAAATTGAAAACCTACACTGAAAAATATGGCATTAAAAATATATAGAGTTAAACCACCCGACAGAAGTGAAACAATACAAAAAACTGGGTGATATGAAACACACATATTAGGACAAAATTTCCTAAATCATATTCCAAAGAATATTTCACTCTATGTAGCTTAAACTGTGCTGCATTTAACAAAATCATCTCGGAAGTTTTTTAAAAATTCCATTGCCCAGAGCCCACCTTTATTCCAGACCAACTAAACCAAATTATTTTAATGAGCTGCCAGGGCTGATAACTAAAACCATTCCATGTTTAAGAGGCAGGGATTGTTTCTTAGTTGCCATAGACTGAAAGTTTGACAAAATTCAAATATTGAAAACCTTATCCCCCATGTGATGATAAATGGAAGTTGGGCCTCTGGGAGGTATTTGGCCATGAAGGCAGAACTCTCATGAATGGGATTAGTGCCTTTATAAAAAAGACCCCAGGGATTACACTGATTGTTCCTGAAGCAGGAAGTGGGGTCTCACTACACACTGAATATGCCAATAACTTGGTCCCAAATTTCCCAGTCTTCAAAACTGTAAGGAATAAACTTCTGTTGTTTATAAGGCACTCAATCTATGGTACACTGTTAAACACTCTACAACATTACTCAAATAAATTTCAGAAACATGTATTTCACAAAGCACATAAAGATTCTGAGATGTACTAATGTAAAAAGAAAAAAAAAAAAAAGAAAAACCTGTTTAAAAATCCAGAATTTCCTAAGCTCATTCTCCTAAGAAAAGTGTTTAAAGGGAATCTATTTATATCTTGAAGAATTAGTGTTCTGCAGAATATGCTCTAGTTCCCAAACCTGGCTGAACATCAGAATCACATGGGGAATGTATTCAAAATATAGCTTCCTAAACCTCATCTCCCAGAGACTCTGATTCAATACCTCTAGAGTGGGGCTGCAAATCTTTATGTTCTTCCAAAGTGCTAAGGTTTTTCACAGGATCATATTTTGTAGCACTTACCCCAGAGAGTTTATACTTGGTCCCATAAACATGGCCCCCTCTTCTACTTCCAAGTTAATGACAGGGAATGGTCTTTATTTCTAACAGTAGGACCCCTGCAATGCCTTGCTTCTAACAGAAAGTCAGTAAGAGTTTAGTGGTGAATGACTATATATGAAAGAGTATTAGAAGATCAGGACTGGAGTACAACCCAATTAACAATGCCAGACCTGAGTTTAACTCAGACACATTCATGCTATAAGGCCACTATAAAGCACCCTGGATGAAGATGAAGTCTAATGGTATAAATACCAAGACTTCTAGATCCAGAGTTAACAAGTTTGCAGGCTAGGCCCAAAAAGCTAAGCTTTAGCTTTCTACTATGACAACAAAGCCTCCAGAAACACATTTGCAGAAAATACATTAAGTATCAGCTAGACCAAGACAGGAACTTTAAGCTACTGATGTTATGAAATATCAGAAGGTACCAGTTTATGTGAATTATTCAGAGAAGACACAGGCTTAATGAAGAAGCAAAGTGGGGCTGTGGTTGAATGAGACATTAGAATTCCTTTTGAATAATGCCACTTACCCAAACCTGAAAAGAGAAAGGCAGAGAGATTTACATGCCAAATTTCCAGCCATCTTTCCCTATTCTGCAGAACCCTGGGATGAGAGTACTTACTATAAACTGAGGAAAATGCCATAGACTATTCAAGAGGATGACTTTTCCAATTCCTGGAGCGGCCTCAAACTAATAAGTGATGCACCTTGAAAAGGTAACCTATGTGTTTGTGCTGCACAAGGTCCCAACAGAAAGATAAAGGGATAACATTATAAGGCAGGTGGCAAATAAGACGCATCTCCAAACATATACTGGGAAAACTTCTTTACATTTCTTTGGTAGCAAGCAAGAATAACCAACACTGAAAACCTAAGAAAAAAGGGACTCTATAAAAAGGATCTGGGCAGATCATGGGACAGAAGAGAGAAACAGGGATCCAAGCAGCTCCAAAAATCCCCAGTAGCAGATACCACTGGACAGTTTAGCCAGGACACTAACAAACTAAAAATAAATAAATAAACCTTCCTATTTCTTCATCCTGTATTACTGAGCTCAGGATTCCAAATGAGAAGAAGAGAGTCTGATAATCCAACAGGTCACATGTCTGCACTTTTGGTATACTGAGGCAGAGGAAAGGCCTGGCTGAGAAAGTCACCAGAAAAACTTCCTCATCCACTTCCTAGTAGGGGGGTGGGCTTGGGATTTATTGACCAATAAGACCATGAACAGTGGAAGCAATTTTGCTGTTGAGAAGGTGAACTTGTTCCTGTGAATTAAAAGAAAAAAATGTCCACTACACTATCCATGGTTATTACTTGAATGTTGTCAAACAGCATTAATTTCCCTTCAACAACATCTTAGGACAGCAAATGCTATTAGCAAAGGAATACACCTCAGTCACAGAAGAGAGATATGAAATGAAGCCAGAAAATATGGTGGATAAAGCAAATGGGCCCTGAACATCTTGCCATGTAAACCTCTGACATTTCAAATAAAAAGGTATTTAAACTTAAAAAAAAAGAATGTCTTAAACTTAATTGAAATTGTCCATTTGGTAACCTACAGCCATGAGACAATTATTTTCATATTGCAATATAAAATCACTTAATTACCTTGTGAGATGCACTTTTTTCATCATATGCATAAGAACCTTTGTTGTTTGCTCATTTTCTGAGTTTTCTAATTTAAGCCCCAAATCACTTATTAATTCCTATGCATACTGAATTTAAATATGAAATACATTAAACAAGTATAAATATTTCATATAAATAAAATGAAAATCCAGTTTTGTACCCAGTTTACTGTTATCCTACATAATTAACATGAACCAGAATAGGAAATAAGAACTAATCATATCCCTGCATGATGCAGGAATACATCTAAAGGCTTAGACAAGTTATGGATACCATTCTACATCTCACCCCAAACACATCATTCAGATCTCACATTGTTAAATTTGAAAGATCCATCTGAATTCAATCTGATGTCACCCTGGCCCTTTAAAATCTTATAATGGCTTTCTATGGTCTAAAGGATATGGCCCAATTTTCTCTTATTCCCCAAGTTGTCTCACATGCTACAGATGCTACTTCACACAATTCTATGATACACAAATCACATTCACAACTAATGCACTTGTCCTCTGCCCAATTCTTGGGGCATCATTCTCATTCTAGCCTATGAAATTGTATAATGCAAGGACTCTGCTGCCATACTCCCACATCCCTAAGGTCAACTGACACCCAGCTCTTTGACATTCTCTGACAACACTATTTTCTCTCATGAGCCATAACACTGTGCACACTATATCCTCTTTCTTAAGTGTTCTTTCCAACCCAACATGCAAATACTGTCCATCTTTCCACTTTATCTCAATTATCAATTCTTCCCCATAATCTCTATGCAACTGGCACCATAATATCCCATATCGTGTTGTAATCTGAATTTTCATACTAAACAAAAAGCTTTTTGAAAGCATATTTAACATGTCTTTCCATACACACACACACACACGAGAAGCTTATCCTTAAAACTGGGTATTATGCTGAGCGAAATAAGTCAATCAGAGAAAGACATGTATCATATGACCTCACTGATATGAGGAATTCTTAATCTCAGGAAACAAACTGAGGGTTGCTGGAGTGGGGGGTGGGGTGAAGGGATGGGGTGGCAGGGTGATAGACATTGGGGAGGGTATGTGCTATGGTGAGTGCTGTGAATTGTGTAAGACTGTTGAATCACAGACCTGTACCTCTGAAACAAATAATACATTATATGTTAAAAATAAAGAAGAAGATAGTAGGAAAGGTAAAATGAAGGGGGGGAAATCGGAGGGGGAGACGAACCATGAGAGACGATGGACTCTGAGAAACAAACTGAGGGTTCTGGAGGGGAGGGGGGTGGGGGGATGGGTTAGCCTGGTGATGGGTATTAAAGAGGGCATGTACTGAATGGAATACTTGGTGTTATACACAAACAATGAATCATGGAACACTACATCAAAAACTAATGCATGGTGATTAACATAATAAAATTTTTTTATTTTTTTTTATTTTTTTTTTTTTTTTAAAGATTTTATTTATTTATTTGAGACAGAGAGAATGAGAGAGAGAGAGCACATGAGAGGGGAGGGTCAGAGGGAGAAGCAGGCTCCTTGCTGAGCAGGGAGCCCGATGTGGGACTCGATCCAGGGACTCCAGGATCATGACCTGAGCCGAAGGCAGTCGCTTAACCAACTGAGCCACCCAGGCGCCCCAATAAAATTTTTTTAAAAACTGGATATGCAGAAATTCACTAAAGGCTCATCAATTACACTGATGGGTAAAATGGTAGATATTGCACTCGAGGTTCCTAATCCCAGCATAAGCAAGAATGGCTTGAGATAGTCCACCATGAAGGGCTTCAAAAAGAACATGATGAGAACATATTCCTAAGAAATGAAAAAGCTTCCCTACAATGATTTCATTGTCTATCCCATTCATGTTGACCATATTCTACCTGAATTTGAGTGTGTGTGTGTGTGTGTGTGTGTGTGTGTGTGTGTGTGTTTATGTGAGAGAGAGAGAAATATCTACCCTACTAGATTCTGATCATCCTTTGGCCAAACTTTACTGTACCTATCTTTATTCCTATGGTATTGTGTCCTTAATATATAATTAAGCATGCTGAGTATATACTTCATACTTAGGCTTAGTAGCAGGTAACCAGTTAGTTTAGTTAGTTAAGAATATGATGTAAATCAATGCCTATCAATGTTTATGTGAATACACCTGCTAAAATGAAGATCCTGATACAGTAGGTCAGAATGGCAACCAAAGTATTTCTCACAAGTTCCCAGGAAATGCCAACCTATGGAGTACAATGGTTATCAAGGTCTTGGGCAAACTTCCTCTATGAATGATATTCTGTTCTGAACTATAGACAGTACACTTAGACTCTATACATAGGCCCTGCTAGAATGGATGTCCTTAGTCAATGAGAAATAAGTATATAACATCGAGGATCAACAGAAAACTCAAATAACTGATGGACAATTCATTATATTATTTTCAGATATAAGAGAAACAGCCCCTCACTCCCTTAACCTACTCAGCCAGATAATCCTAGTAATTGGGAATGGTGTAATCTATCAATGTAAACATGTTTCTATACTTCTTTCTAACATCTGAAAGCCTAAGAAGGCAAAAATGGCAGAAATTCCATCCTTTCCATCCAAAGTGTATCCTTTCAGACTTTCACAAATACTTGGTCTGGTGCTCTGAAAAATCACTTAAAAACTGTAGTACATAATGCATTTGGGGAATAACCTAATGACAGAAAATACTAAGGCATTAATGATTAGAAGCCTGCAGTCAGGCTAATTTCCATAACAAAGCCACAACTTAGATTCTATAGGATTTAAGTAATGGATGGAAATCTGTCAAGGAATTAAGATTCTGATGTGAATTAGTTTAGTAGATAGCAGGGAGAAAATGTAAATCACAATGGAAGCCAGTAAATAAGTTCTTATTTGTATGTGTTAAAAAAAAAAAAAGAAACATAAAAGTAGTTAAGAAATCTAAGTAATAAGGTTAAATGATTAATTAAAACAATATAAAAGTATTACTTGAATTCCATAAACCACTCACTAAACATACATACAAGGAGGAAGCAGAGAAACATTCAAAACAAACTCACTAACAATGTTTCATTCTTTAAAGGTTATACAAATAGGAAGTAAAATAACAGTGACTTGTTTCTCTTCAAATAAGTGAAACTCCTTCACTGTAGGCATATTAATAATACACCAGTCATTATGTTACATTTGCTAAGTTTTGAAATACAAAGCACCCATAAAGAAGCTGCTATTCTCCAGAAGAAACAGAAATTCATTTCTCAATAATGTCACTATTATAAATAAAAAAAATGTGTAAATCTTTTGAAAAATTTCAATCATATTTGACTGAAAGCAACTTGAAACATTTTTATATTTCTACTCTATCACGTCAGCATTTCCCTTTGCAACATGGCAAGACAGACTGTAGCTGAAGTAAAAAGAATACAGATGAGAGGGAGAGCCTACTGGGTAATTCATTCTTTTTAATAAACAAGACTCTTAACCATAGCCAAAACCATTTCTCCAAAATGAAATTTCAAATAGTGCTAATCACATTTCAGTTCTGAAACACTGGCTCTCTATAATAGTCAAACATAAAACAATACTATGGAAATGTTGCCTTCCTGTTTCTACACAGCCAAGAGAGATCACAATTATCTATCCGTGGATAAAGACACAGGAACAAACATAAATCACTTTATTGAGTATTTTAAAAGAATGACATTTCAAGCTCATAAATTATAACTTTCACATGTTTCATCAACATAGGTATCATATTGAATAAATGTATGAAAAGAAAGGATCATAATAATAAACTCGGCATTTTAAGGGATGGTCTAATTATGTGCTCAGCACTAGGCTATGTGTATATATGATTAATTAATTTTAGTCTTCACAACCCTGCAACAATATCCCCATTATATAGGTAGGAAAATAAAGCTGGGAGAGGTCATATAGCTTACACTAATATTTGAATCATCAAATCATTCTGAATCACCAAGTATACCTATTGCCTCTCTTTTACATCATATAAAATAGTGTATTCCATCTGCCAAGACTGAATCCTAACCTAAAATACAGAATTCATCTTTTGGGATGTGCATTATATTATGTTCCTTTTCTTAAGAATTAATCTTAATAGGGCACCTGGCTGGCTCAACCAGTGAAGTGTGCAACTCTTGATCTCGGGATTGTAAGTCTAAGCCCCACAGTGGGTATCGGGATCACTTAAAAACAAAATCTTAAAAAACAAACAAACAAAAAGAGTTAACCTTAATATGCTGATTTAAGGAGCTACATTATAAGAAAACTACTAAAATTTGTAAAAGTTTATTAATTCAGAAGAACAGAAGACTGCTGCTCTAAATAACAGTAACATTTTAAAAACTGTTTATTTCAGTTATAGCACAGAATATAAACTACAATATATTGGTAAATTGCTATTAATAAAAGTGAGTAGAGTTATTGGAACTATGAATTCATGATAACTCCATATTACATAGTGCATATACGGATGTTACCACCACCTTAATAATATCTAGAACTGTTGCAGTGTCTTGAATTCTGACCATTAGGTTCAAAAAAGAAAATGGAGGGGAAACAGTAGGAATTTTAAGCAAGAATCTACTAACTGGTGAGTGAAACCTAGAAATGTGCTAAAGAAAATAAAAGGGAATGACTTCATACAGTAAAGACCATGTGCTCAGAGTACAGACTTTTGAACGAAGTTTATTGTACTGCAGGTAAGACAGTCAACATTCCACAACACAGCAATATTCACAAATGTGATTCTGCTGCAAAGCATATCACCAACCCATGTGACAATGTTATCAAAGCAGGAATTTTCTATTTCTACTGTACTGCAGTAACACTTTACCTCTCACTTCCTCAGTCAGGATGTAGGAAAAGGTGAAACTGAGAACAGAGAAAATGTGAAACACCCACACTATTCTCTCACCAAAAAAAAAAAGTCTGTTGGGGTGGAGAGGGGATTGGGGGGTGTAGGTAAGGAGAAAAAAAGAAAAGGTCCTTCAGAACCTCTTTCAGAATCTACTCAAACTATTAAATATACTTTGAATGGCTTCTGGTTCACAAACAGTAAGAAACAGCAAATAGAAAAGGCTAGTTCACTAAAGCAAGGAATCAAATATGACCATCAAAAGGCATCAGAAAGCAGACAGACGTACCCACATCTCAGCTGCACTTGATGGGATCCTGTTACACAGTCGAGTATAACATTAAGTGTTTCAACAAATATATAAAGCATCCATGTGTACTATGTTCTGTATAAACTGCAAAGATTATAGTGTAAGGCTAATTTGCTTAGTGCTTAGAATGTGCCATGAACACTGTACTAGTCTTAAGCAATTATCACTTAATGTTCACAGCATCTCTATAAGATAGGCACATTCAACTTCACAGATTTTAAAAACTGCCTTAGGAAGGGTTAAGAATATGTTCAAGATCACACAGCTGGTAAGTAACAGAACAAATCTAGGTCTGTCTGAATCAAAGGCCCATGTTCTACTCTAAACTACTATTCTATGTTCATCATGGTGATCCTGTGTCATCAAGAAGTAAATCATATTCAGCCACCTGCTTAAAGGGTAAAGTAATATTTTTACACAGATTCCCATTTTAAAAAACTATTGTTAAAGACAAACTTCTATTTACAATTACTTAGTTCCAAGAATTCTAGATAACCATGTTTGTATTATATTTTTTACTAGGAATTTGAAATGTGACCTGGGCACCTGGATGGCTCAGTTAGTTAAGTGGCTGACTCTTGATTTCGGCTCAGGTCATGATCTTGGGGACTAGAGATGGAGCCCCACTTTGGGCTCTGTGCTCAGCAGGGAGTCTGCTTGAGATTCTCTCTCCCTCTCTCTCTCTCATTCTGCCCCTATCCCTCCACTCTCTCTCTATTTGTCTCTCTCTCTCTCTCAAATAAATAAATCGTTAAAAAAAAAGAAGTGTGACCTAGGTAAACATTTTCTTTTTAAGGATGTCATTCACCTAATTAAATGCAGTAAAAGTAGTCCTTGGACGTGTAATTAATTCGCTAATCTGTGAGAAGTCTAGAATCAATAGATAGCTAACAGCTAATCAAACGAGTCACTAAAGGCAAAAAATATTCATATTTATATTTCATAATTGAAGAGCAATCATAATACAGATGATAATACAAATTTGTACAAATGAAAATGATGGCAATGTGCCTAGAATCAAGCCTCATAAAACATATTTGAGGATTTGAGTCATGTCATTATTTTCTTCACTTTTCTTCTCCTCCAAACTGGACCTATCTCAGCAAAAGCACACTTGTAACACCTGTCCTCAATAGAAATTTCCATAACAAACCTAAAAGGCATAGGCAACATGAATTATCAAGATTTCTATTAGGACCCTTGTGCAAGGTACAAATTTTTATGCACAAAATTCAACTCAAAGGTGGAGAGGATATTTTACTATGGTATAAACAAAAGAGACTTCTGTATGCATTTTTTTAAAACCTCAAGATCATTATGGAATCAGCAGTGCTTCTGCTATCCTAACCCTCATTTTCTCATGAACCAAACTCCCTTCCCAGAAATGCACCATTTTTATTTAATTAATAGTGATAAGTGCATATTTTAAGTGTTGTGAGCTGAAATTGACCCTGTCCAAATATGGAAAATATTTTCTCTTTCCAAACCATGAAAACTGGTGACTCTGGCTTTATATAAGCCAGGAAAAATAAAACCTTGTCTAAAAAGGAACTCATCTCACAGCTAATTCCTGCTTTTTTAAGTTTTAAACACCAAAAAAAGTCTTTCTCAAATATTTCCTAATTACTCTCACTGACTTGTTTGTTCCACAAACTCCTGGGATTATCATTAATGCTCCATGGACATGTATTTTATGAGATTAATTGTATCTTTGATGTCTACCATGTTTTAGGCAAGAGATATCCAAATATGAGTATCATTGATCAATTAAAATCTGTTTATTGGAAGCTTACAAGGATTTAGAAACTAAAATAAGTACTTTGCAAGCAGTAGTCCACATAATCTTCATAAAACTCTTGTGCCTTCAAAAACAGACACATAGATCAATGGAACAGAATAGAGAGCCCAGAAATGGACCTTTAACTCTATGGTCAACTCATCTTTGACAAAGCAGGAAAGAATGTCCAATGGAAAAAAGACAGTCTCTTCAACAAATGGTGTTGGGAAAATTGGACAGCCACATGCAGAAGAATGAAACTGGACCATTTCCTTACACCACACACAAAAATAGACTCAAAATGGTTGAAAGACCTCAATGTGAGACAGGAGTCCATCCAAATCCTAAAGGAGAACACAGGCAGCAACCTCTTCAACCTCAGCTGCAGCAACTTCTTCCTAGAAACATCGCCAAAGGCAAGGGAAGCAAGGGCAAAAATGAACTATTGGGACTTCATCAAGATAAAAAGCTTTTGCAAAGCAAAGGAAACAGTCAACAAAACCAAAAGACAACCGACAGAATGGGAGAAGATATTTGCAAATGACATATCAGATAAAGGGCTAGTATCCAAAATCTATAAAGAACTTCTTAAACTCAACACCCAAAGAACAAATAATCCAATCAAGAAATGGGCAGAAGACATGAACAGACATTTTTCCAAAGAAGACGTCCAAATGGCCAACAGACACATGAAAAATTGCTCAACACTGCTCGGCATCAGGGAAATCCAAATCAAAACCTCAATGAGATATCACCTCACACCAGTCAGAATGGCTAAAATTAACAAGTCAGGAAACGACAGATGTAGGCAGGGATGCGGAGAAAGGGGAACCCTCCTACACTGTTGGTGGGAATGCAAGCTGGTGCAGCCTCTCTGGAAAACAGTATGGAGGTTCCTCAAAAAGTTGAAAATAGAGCTACCATACGATCCAGCAATTGCACTACTGGGTATTTACCCCAAAGATACAAATGTAGGGATCCGAAGGGGTACGTGCACCTCGATGTTTATAGCAGCAATGTCCACAATAGCCAAACTGTGGAAAGAGCCAAGATGTCCATCGACAGATGAATGGATAAAGAAGAAGTGGTATATATATACAATGGAATATTATGCAGCCATCAAAAGGAATGAGATCTTGCCATTTGCAACGACGTGGATAGAACTGGAGGGTGTTATGCTGAGCGAAATAAGTCAATCAGAGAAAGACATGTATCATATGACCTCACTGATATGAGGAATTCTTAATCTCAGGAAACGAACTGAGGGTTGCTGGAGCGGTGGGGGGGTTGCGAAGGATGGGGTGCCTGGGTGATAGACATTGGGGAGGGTATGTGCTATGGTGAGTGCTGTGAATTGTGCAAGACTGTTGAATCACAGATCTGTACTTCTGAAACAAATGATACAATATATGTTAAAAAAAAAAAAAGAAGAAGAAGAAGATAGCAGGAGGGGAAGAATGAAGAGGGGGAAACCGGAGGGGGAGACAAACCATGAGAGACTATGGACTCTGAGAAACAAACTGAGGTTTCTAGAGGGGAGGGGGGTGGGAGGATGAGTTAGCCTGGTGATGGGTATTAAAGAGGGCACGTTTGGCATGGACCACTGGGTGTTATACACAAACAATGAATAATGGAACACTACATCAAAAACTAATGATGTAATGTATGGTGATTAACATAACAATAAAAAAATTAAAAAAAAAAAACTCTTGTGCCTTTAGGTACTATTCATTTTTTAAGATTTGTCCATCAAACTAAGTGATTTAGCTTATTATGTCTTTTAATTATTTATCTGAACAACCCTACAAAATGCATATCATCCCATTATGCAGCTAATGAAACTGAAACCTAGAAAAGGTAGGTAACTTGCTATGACATAATTACACAGATAGTGCAAAATGGATTTAGGACTGGTGAGAAATCTGTCTGACTCCAAATTTCAAGCCCTTACCCATTGTCTCAAGGAACTCTCATGGTACTGAGTGACATGCAAAATGTACTAGGTAGGGCAATAAATGTCTCAGTTTGCCCAGGACCTTATCGGTTTTAACACTGAATGTCCAAGATCTTAGGAAACCCTCAGTCTTGGGAAAACTGAGAGGGTTGATCACCTTTAATGATAGGTGTTATATCAGTGGCATGGAAAAAAAAATACAATAGGGGTCCGTACAGAAAAGGTTATCATTATGCCTGAATAATATTGAAAGAGGGTTAACAAAGTGGCAATTGAGTCGAGCATTATGCAAACTGTAATAAACATGGTGAAGAAAGATGACAAGAGTAGACCAGACACAAAGGCAATGAAAACAAAGGCATGCAAAAAAAATCACTTGGCAGGTTCCAGGGTGAGCACCTAGACTGCAGACTCAGAAAGGGGAAAACAACAGGAAAGTGTAAATGGAAAGGAAAACATCATTTAGGACGGACCAAAGTAAATCTTATAAAAGGAAATTAAGCATGAGGATGTGGTTTTAACTTCCACTCCCCTCCACAGCTCTACAGAGGTAGGCTCTGAAGAAATGAGGGCTTTCACTTTGTGATTTAGATGACTATATGTGCCTTGGTAGGGGGATGCCAAGTGATTCCTGACTGGGAGTCTGACTTATTACAAGCAGCAAAAGATCTCACTTCTCTACAGTCCTTCTCACTGTGCCCCATGCCCTTTCTGGAAACAATTACTGTGGATAGGGAGAGCCAATACTCTTTCTTAAGTAGCAGAGCATGTTTCAATCCTTAAGCAGGAAATAGAGTTTCACCCAGACCATACGCACTAAGAATGGGATACAACCAGATGATGGAATACTCTTGAGCACTAAAAAGAAATGAGAGAGAGGGAGATATGAATAGGCAGAATACAGAGAATTGTTAGGGCAGTGAAAATACTCTGTATGATATTATAATGATGGATATATGTCATCACACATGTATTTGTCCAAACCCATAGAAGTATAACACCAAAGGTGAATCTTAAGGTAAACTATGAACTTAGGGTGATTATGATGTGTTGATGTAGGTTCATCCCGGGTAAAACATGTACCACTCTGGTAAGTAATGTTGATAATGTCTGGGAGCAGGAGTATATGGGGAATCTCTGTACCGCCCTCTAAATGTTGTTGTAAATCTGAAACTGCTCTTAAAAAATAAAATAAAAAACTAATGATGTATTATATGTATTGAATTTAAATTTAAAAAAATAAGGTCTTCACCACAGAGTTGAGGGTCCATTTCTGGGCTCTCTATTCTGTTCCACTGATCTATGTGTCTGTTTTTGTGCCAGTACCATACTGTCTTGATGATGACAGCTTTGTAATAGAGCTTGAAGTCTGGAATTGTGATGTGGGGGGATGGGTTAGCCTGGTGATGGGTATTAAAGAGGGCACGTTCTGCATGGAGCACTGGGTGTTATACACAAACAATGAATCATGGAACACTACATCAAAAACTAATGATGTAATGTATGGTGATTACCATAACATAATAAAATTTTTAAAAAATAAGGTCTTAAGGAGCCCTTGGGTGGCTCACTTGGTTAAGCATCCAACTCCTGGTTTAGGCTCAGATCATGATCTCAGGGTTGTGAGATCAAGTCCCACTTCAGGATCTGCGCTCAGAGCAGAGTCTGCTGGAGATTCTCTCTCTCTCTCCCTCCCCCTCTGCACCTACCCCCCCCCCCCACGCACAAATAAATAAATAAATAAAGTCCTAAAACAAACAAATAGTAGAATGGGATAGTAACAAGGGCCAACATTAAAAAGAAGAAAGGGACTAGGCATTTATCAGGCAAATAACCTACACCCATACACACACACCACACACAGACACAGACACACTCCTTTCTCTATACCTAAAGAAAGGAAAATAGAGAATTGGCTGGCAATCTCACATTCCTTTATTAGAAATCTGCAACTGACCATTTATTGAAAAATCTGTTGGTTTATTCGCTATACCTGTTTTCTGGGCACTCAGTGTGACTCCATTTCTTACCTTCCCTTACAGAGAGGAATGGCCAAGGAAGAGAGTTCTGCCCAGTAGAATGTGGGCAGAAGCCATGACAACCACTCCCAGTGCAGGCCTACAAAAACCTCCTATGAAACGCGTCAGGACATTTGTCTCCTCACACCCCATATACATTGTCTGAACAAGGAGGACCCTAGGGACTTAGGAGAGGATGAAGCCAGGAGAGGGTAAGGAACCTGATTGCTCAAATGACCCCATGGGAAGCCATTCAGTCAGGAACTACGCTGTGGGTATTGAACTACCCCACATGAGCAAGAAGTAGGAAGCATTTTAAGTCACTGAAAATTTAGAGTTTACCTGTTACAGCAGCTAGAGTTAGCTTTTCATTAGGTCCTGTGGGACTCTGCTCACTGGGCGTCTGAAAATATGATAGTAAGCAAGTTTAAACCTTTCTGTCTTTCTACCCCATTAAATCATAAAAAGGAACTTGCACACACACACACACATAAATGGCATGGGTGGGTGTGAGGAAATTTGGAAGCAAGGTAAACTTAGGAAAAAATAAAGGATATTTCTTAAAACAAAAGGTTCAGGGAAAGTTAGGAGGAAATAAACAGGGTCTTTTGAGAAAGAGGTGACTGATAAGTATACAAGTATATCTGCCCACCTACATGGTGAGAACATATGTGTCATTAATTAATTGGGAAGATGCCACAAATAAATACTGAAGAAGAAAAAAATGACTTGAAATACTGGAAAATGAACTGTATTGGCAAAAAGTACAGTCTCACTATTAACCACCTCACATTTCTACTGCAGCTATTTGGAACCACAAGTGTAAGAGGTATTTTTACAAAGAACAAATACACAGGAAAGGAGAGAATAAGCAGAATTTCTAATATAAGTGGGACAAGATAACAGGATAAGACCAAAAGGGATCATTTTCTTTTCCAGGATGCTAGGATTATTGGTAGAGGTCCCTTTAGTCATGGAGTAAATACTCAAAAAAGTTTTGCAAAGCTGAAAGAACAAGAGAAGAGTTTTCTTTCTTGGGAGCTGGGGATGTTGATGAAAAACAATGCTTTTGATCAAAAGGAAGGTCAGAGGAGAATATTTTAGCTGTGAATTTGCCAGAAAGAATATTTACTTAGGCTAAGAAGCAAACAGGAATTTATCTTTATACTGCAGCATAAAAATGGCAGCCAAGATTTCCCACAATGAAAGCCTAAGAGAAAGGCTATAATTCAGGACCTACACTCTGATAATTTGTTTATCAGAAGTGAAAAAGCATTGTAGTGGAGAGTCTTACTTTAAATACCTGCTCCAAGTAAGTATTCAAGATAAACCTGTATCATATCTAATTATATTCCATTATATTTTAGATTAGATATAATCTTTTTTTCTTCTTTGGGATTTTTTGATTCTCCTCCACCTTTTTCATATAGACAAAAAGAAAAAGTCGTCCAATGGCTATAATAAGAAAAGTATTGAGGCAAGAATAAACAAGTAGTATAATGAAGCTGTTACGAAAATCAACTCTAGAGCCAGAGAAATAGTTCAGATCCTAACTCTGCCACTTACTGGCTATGTCGAACAAATGACTTAATTTCTCTCTGCGAAGTTTTCCTTATTTATACAACATAGACAATACCTATCTGGGAGGGCAAAGTGCTTAGAAAAGTGTTTCCTTATAACTGTCTATTTTTTTTCTGCCAGGGGTTGGGGGAAGGAGAGGTAATTAACATTTACTGAAAATGGAGGAAATATCACACAGAGTAATAGAGGGTCAGAAATGCTGGCTGTTCCCCCTACTGTTTCTTCTCCTTCCTGGAAACACAGCTATACTATTCCCCAGCCTCCCTTATAGCAAGATCCATCTACATACAATTGAGTTCTGGCCAATGGAATGAAAGCAAAAGTGATATGTATGGTTTGCAAGTCTGAGCAATTAACAGTTCTAAGTCTTTTTCTTTCCAGTGCCTTGATGCATGCAGATGAGTATGATGACCCTGCTGAAGAAAACTATAGGTCTTGGAGGAATGCTGCCAGGATCATCCAGTTGGGGACTTAACACGAATGAGAATATTTCATGTTTGAAGAAGTACACTTTTTGGATTCATCTGTTACAGCTGTTAACCTATCTAAACTAATAGAGGTAAGCTCTATACCTATACTCTCATGTTTAATCCCTACCATGATGCCTTGAAACAAATGTTATCCCAGTTTTATAGCTAAGGAAACTGAGATTCAAAAAAGTTATGGAACCATCTTGTCCAATATCATGAATGTAAGTGGTAGGGGCACATCCAGGTTAATCTTCTGCAAGGTTTTTGTTCTTTCCACCCTCCACAAAATACTGTAACATGGAAAATGTCTTTCTTTTCCTCACTCTTCCTGGTTTCCTCACTTTTTAACCACTGGAACTTCAGTCTTTAAGTTAAAACTTCATTTTTTTTTCTTCTGTGTATCTAATTTGGGAGATCCAGGATGACCCCTGTATCACATTCATCTCCTCTGCCTCATTCCGTCCACATATGTGTTCATGACCAGGAAAGAGTGCTCTTAACCCATCTGTTACAGGAGAAACAGATTACTAGCAATCTTCCAACTAGCCACCATATCAAAGATGGTGAATGGCAAAGCCAGAGGTAAGAAAAGAAAGGTAAAAACCCCGCAAACCATCAGTGATTTCCAAAGTGGGGTATACACCCGAGGGGCAATGCAAAGCAAATCGCTGGAATCCATAAAAATATTAGAACTTCTGTTTCATAATTTTTGCTTTATTTATCCTTTAGCTTTTTGCTGTATATATTTTACAAGTAGTAATACCAACATAGTAGTATATATGATTAACAATAAATTTTAGTGAGTATAGCCAAATTTTCTTCTGATAGTATATAATAGAAAAAATAAATAAAGACTGATAAGTCTAGGTAATAAATCTGGTCTCCCTCACAAGACTTAAGATACTGCGTTATGGAAAAATGAAAACAACAAAACTTACCACATCTGTGTATACAGACATCTCCCTGCTTAACATATGAAATAGACTAATTCAATTAAAATCATATAAAAGCATGCTTTCACAAAAGATGAAATTCTTTAAATAAAAACCAAGATTAAAACTAATGTATTTTATATCTATGTCTTTGACTATAACAAAGAAGAACCCAACAAGTTAAACTTGGCAGAAAATTTGGAACTATAAAGGGGAGTTTTCTGCTGAGAAGCTTAATTATTCAGGTTACCTTTATTTCTTAAGAAATAAATTGAAATAACAGATGTCCTGTGTACCTTTCAGAAGAAAACTTCTAGCCAAAAGATTTAGTGCTTAAGGGGAAAATAATTAGAAGACCTACTTCTGAACAAGAAGAAGAAAGAGAACTAGGTAAAATAAACGGATGATTAAAAAAGCTAACATTATTTGAAAGGCTTTCTCTCTATTTACTGTCAATGTCCCACCAATATGAAATGACCATGGAAAGAGATGCTGAGCTGACTCAAGAAGACAAAGTCCCCCAAGTTAAAGGAACTAAAAACTGTTTTCATAAAGGCTGTCAAAAGAAAATCTGCCTCTGCTGAAATTTCCATATGGCTCTGACCTGCACCCTTGAACAAAAGTCTTTTCTCTTATTAGTCTTAGCCCCCAATTTAAAAAGGTCAGTTCTTCCATGTTCTCCTCTAACCTGACAGGGTCCACACTGGAAAATAATGAGGCTTATCATCGTGATCTCTTCTTATCAATCCAGAGCAGCTGAAGTTGGTTTAAACAAACAAAAAAATCAATAGTATTTTATAACGTGGCAAAAATGGTATTCCCATGGAACTTGTTTTTGATTCTTAGCAATCTAACAGATTGCTCCATTGTGGAGATCCACATAAGTCTTGAATGAAATCAAGATGAAGACAGCAAGAATAAAGTTACGGATGAAATATGAATTTTCTCATAAATGCCACAAAAATCACCTCGAGGTGTCTGTCTCCATGACACAATGTTCTTTTTCACCCACTTGGGTAGAGACAGAGAGAACAAACTTGCTAATCGGCCGGAACGTAAATGCTTCTGCGGGGACCTGCCTGTTGGAAATCTACCCCACTCCCTAAAGGACATACACCTCAAAATACAAAAATAAAAGCACATTCCAAATTATTTCTGTAAGTGTCCAAACAAATCAATTATGTGGAATTATTCTTTGAAATATCCAGCTCCCATCACAGTAAGCTGCAGATGCTTCCGATGCAATTAAAAGACAGTTATTCAGACAAACATGTCCCCGCCCCTATGTTGATTTCAGTAGGAAAACTAGAAAAAAGTTCCAGGAGCTTTCCTCCCAGGAGCTCCTCCTTGCAAACAAACCTCCAACACACCCCAAGATCCACCACCCCACCTCCACGCAGACCACCCACCCAAAGTGATCAGTCACACTGATTCGCCCTATACTACCTCCGCAAATCTTTTCGCTACAAATCTGGAGACCCCGGCCAGCAACGAACCTCCTTAGTTTCGCGTTGCGCGAAGCAGCCTCCTTGCTGGAAATCCGCTGTGCTGCAAAATGTTCTCATGCAGCAGACTCCCGGACTGTTTCAGAAAGATTGAGCAGCCCACGTCCTCTTACCCTCACCTCCACACCTTTCATAAATAATAGAATATATACACACGAATCACAAAGAGAGAAAATGCAGGCAGGTTTTGAGCCCTCCTTTCCAGAAGGAGAGTGCGGGCTGGTGTCTGCGGGGTGCCTGGTGCACATCTCCTTGACATCTGGGTCCGAGGAGGAGACAAGGCAGCTGTCTTTGCCATGCAAAAGAAACTGCAAATCCCCCCAAGTTACTGGAGATTATTACGCCACCCCTACAAGTTCCCTGGGCAGAGCCTGGGTATACCAGGTACGTGTCACAAGAGCGGGGATCTGGATTCGGCTCTGTACCCCCGGCGTTTAGCACGGAGCCTGGCACACAGTGGGCACCACCAAAATCAATGTCTGTTCCAACAGGGCTCCTTCCACCACCGCTACCGGCTCTTGCGCCCTTAGATCCTAAATCCCTTCAAACACCAGCCCAAGTTCGCCTTTCTCTACCGTGGGCTCCACAGCTGGGCAATCAGAGCCCCGGGCTATCAACATCAGAAGGAAACTCTCGCCAGCGCGCACGGAGAGGGGGCAATAGCCTGAACCAGTTGGAGGAGCTGATTTTAACGATTCCTGAAGCATTACGCGCTCCAGGCTACCTGTTCTGTGGCTGCCTTGCAGCGCAACAAACTTATTTTCTGACTAAAAAGAAGGGTCGCCGTGGGGTGAAGGTGGCGTCGTGTGCGCCCTGCCTCCTCGCGGGTTCAGGGCGCTCAGTTCCAGCTGCGCCGACCCCGCAGGGCTGCCAGGCTCAAGGCAGTACGGCCCACAGACCCCGTCCAGCCCTGCAGGAGTGGGAGCCCCAAGTAGCCCCCTTTCACTCCGCAGCCTCTGAGGACCATGCTCGTTCCCACAATCCGACCGCCGGAGCGCCCGGGGCAGCACGCGCCCAGACTGGAGCGGACCCTGCTAGCTCGCGCCTCACTTACCTCAGCACCTGAGCGCGGCGCCCGCTACAGCCTCCTAGCAAACGGCGTCGGCACAGCCCGAGGGTCCCGCTGTAGTGGCGAAAGCTTCCTACTTGCGACCAATCCTGGTGTTGAACCCCGTGCTGTGTCTGGTGCCGCTCTCTCCTCCCTCCCAGCGCTCGCGGCAGCTCAAAAAACCCGGCGCTGCAAGGTTCAGGCAGCGGGCTCCTCAGCCTCGAGGAGGCGGAGACGCGTGGAGAAGAGGAGAGACGCGGGGCGGGCGGGAGCCGGCGCGCCGCCGGGCTGAGCATGCTCAGTGCGCGGCGGGAGGAGGTGCCTGCCCGGGTGCAGCACCTGCCCGGCCCTGCCCGACCCTGCCCGGCCCTGCCCGGCCCTGCCCGGGAGAGAAGGTCCCCAAGCCCCTGCGCGCAAAACTGGGGGAGAGTGCCTCACCTGAATCCGAAGCACCCGAAGACAACCCGTTCCGGTGTAGAGCATGTGCCGCTTATCGATGGGGAATATACAGCAGCGATGCCGCCTTCCTTTGCAACCCGAGTATAGGGGCACAAGGAGGCTCGAACTGTGCGGTACCCAAACCTCTGGCCTCTGTATACGGGGAATTCGAGGAATCTTGAAGGCGCCCTACCCAGGGAAGCAAATGCTTCTGCTTTGGGGGCTGAGAATTGCCGGCTACAGGAGAGTGTGGGTGGGGGGACAACAGTGAACTTGAGAAGCCGGAAGAGGGGGCTTTTGGAAGGTTTTACCTACTTGTCCTTAAGCGAAGGACACTGGCCAGACAGGCAGCGTTTTCGACCTGGACACTCATACAGTGTGCTTTCAAGCTGGAATGTGTGTGTGGGAAAGGAAACGGTTGAGATGAAATATGTACAGGGATCAATCTGTGGTGTGTGGAGGGGGAGGCGCACATTGAAAGCTTTGTTATTCAAAGCATGTGCTTTGGAAAATGACGTTACCATGATCTTTCTACAGAGTGAATCTACTGTCTTTTTGCAGAAATGGCTTTCTTCATCCCCAGCTCCAAACTCGGAGTAACCGTAGAGATTGGCAACAATGTCCCAGCCCCTCACGAACACTGTGCAAAGTAAGTCTGACAGGCAGAGGAAAGTCAGCCGGGTCGAATTCATTGGCATGCATTTCCAGCAACCCCAAGTGAAGCCCAGGCTCCTCTCAAGGGAAAAAGCCCCAAGGGCTTTGCTGAACCCCAGTGTTCCTGTGAGTTGTTCAGCAGTTCAGAGCTACATAAACAGCTTCTGACCATTTCCACAATCATGTAAACATACACTGACATCTCCATTATGTGAAAAAGATGTTAACTGGAAAACTATTTTTAAACTACTGTAGTAAGCAACCAACTCCTACAAATACATGCAGCTGCCTTGTTCACACAGTTTTGTGTTCTTTGTTTTTTACATTCCTATTCAGGCAGTGGGCAAATTCAGAAGTGTGTTGTGTATTGCTGTGGTCAAAATTTTCACCACTTGAAATTCCATGGCTTTCCTTGTTGCTGAGATTAATGCTAAAGAAAGGAGTTTTTGCTATTGTTCCCCAGATTTCTTGTTGGCTTAAACTTGGAGAGAGATTTTAAGTCTCCCTCCCTGCCCACCTGGTGTATTTCTCTAATACAGGCACTTTCCCAAAACGGGAATGTTGGTAATGCAAGAATTTTCCATGGTAAATAACTAGTTAAGATGAATGTTTTTACTCAGTCTGAAGGCTTTTGTGGTCCTGCCAGAACCATGACTTATAACGTAATGACTTTTAGATTATTTTTCCGCACCTAGTCACTTAAAATTATACATATGATTTTCAGTAAAAATATATATAACAAAAAACCAAAATGCCTAGCCAGAAGTTCTCCAGATAATATTCCTATGTATACATGCATACTTTTAATATGTTCAGTGAAAAAGTGATGCTTTAAACTCAAAATAAAATTTCAAAGAGAAAAGAATAAAGTAGGCTGTCACATTCTACCAAAGAGACTACAAATTGAAGCAATTTTCAGAGTTTTGTTAAGGGTTAGGGCAAAGCCCCTTAACAGTGTTTTCAAATTTCAAATTTAAATAGTTTTGTTTTCATCCTTTCCTTTTACCCTTCTTCTGTTTCTATTATAAGCTAGAAATTGCATTCTAGTAGGTGCTAGGAAACTAAAAATGACCACAACTTAATATCTGCTCCACAATTTACCATGTAGTTGGAAAGACAGGCATTATGTATCAGGAGAGACAGATTTGGGTCATCTTGAGGGGATGTCAGTTAAACATTATGATGAGAGGCATTTTTTTTCTCTTCATCAGTAGGGCCACACAAATCAAATGTTAAGCTTGATCAGCACCTCCCCAACATTTTCCAAGAGGAGCCACGTCCCCAACATTTCCCTGAGAAGAACAGTGGCTAGTTTAAAATACAACAAGTAATCAGTCCCTTTTTGCAAACCCACAGGAAAGACATGAAGCTCAACTGCCACCTCTGCCAAGAAAGAAAGCCTCTCACTGAAGCTCCCAAGATTGGGAAGTGTTCTTAGGAGAACCAGCCCCTGCCAGGAGACAAGAATGGTTCATTTTGACGACAATATCCTCACACGTGTGTCCCTGCATATCCGGGACCCCGGCTGTGTGTCAGTTTCTTGCTCAGGGAAGCTGTCATTGGAATTCTGTGGGGGGAAATGTTCCAAACGAATCAATTAATGCTGCCAGCAACAAGTTCAATACCACGGCACTGAATCCCCCTGCTTTACATCAGTGCATGAATGAATTATTGGTGCTCATGTAATTTGCAAATAATCATCATTATAATGCAGTGGAAAATTTCTCCTGCCCAGGTAGCCTAGGTAGCATCTAAGCAGAGAGCTGCAAAACCTCTCCCCATTATGCCCCCTAAAATAATTACTTACACACATATGTGAGGTTTTACTTCCAGGTCTTTTAATATAGGACTATCTATGTGGACACAAGGTCACCTCTTACTCTCATTAAACCAATCTGAACAAAGTGTGATAATTCTTAAGGGGAATCAACGCTGAAAATGCTTTTGACTTTTTGGAGGCATGGGCAGAATACATCATCAGGTTAAACTCAGCATGCAACAGTTCTGAAAACCCCAGATAGGGCATCTATCTGCTCATGTTATTCCTTTCCCCCACATCTGGGGCAATGGGGGCGGGGTGGAGTAGGAGTAGCTTTAATATAGGAGAAGGAAAAAGGAAGAGCATTGCAGGAAAAGAAATTTGTCTCTTCTGACCACATCTAACTTGATTCCATTTTCTCCTTAAATCTGGCCTCCAGTGGGGATTTAAACAAACTCAAAAACACCATGCTCTTTGTCTAAATGACTTGAATAAGGTCATCCAATGGCAAGGGTGCCTCAATGAGAAAAAAATGTACCTTAGTTTTGTAATTTTTGTTTAATGTATTAGGTGCCTGGATAGACCTTCAGGTACAAAGCACCACTTCTATCCTAGCCGCACTTTTAAAACTACCTTCAAATTCACTCTAATCAAGTGGATAAAGCATTATTTTTTAAAGAATTATGTCATGAAGAGCTTTGTGTTCAGTGTTGTAACAGAGTATAATAAAACAGAGCTCAGATAAGGACTTTTAGATCAGGCTTCCAAAGCTTCCTTCTATGCAATTGTTTTAGGTGACTGATTGATGCTTGAGCTTCAAACTAAGGGCATCAGAAATAATGGCCACATAGTGTGATAATGATAATTAGCACACAAAAGCACAGTTAATTGCCATGAAGGTTGTGACATAGACTGACAAACAGAGTCAAAGTAAACTAGAAGCCTGACACCCCAGCCAAGACTCCTTTATAAACATGGCTGTGAGACTCCCACTGAATTTAAGCATAATGAAGTGGAATTAGGAATCAATCAGCTGTGCTCTCCTCCATCCTTTTTCTACATTTTATTAGATTCTTTACATAAAATACAAAAATCAAAGTTCAAGAAGTCCTTACTTTGCAAAAGTATTTAGTTGATTTTTGTTTGCAGTAGTTGTGTTCTCTAAATTCTCTGTGAACACCGAATTAGTGACTACTAAAACCACTGCTCCTAGGAGAAATAAGTTCCTGTGAGCCTCTGATGCCAAAATTTTCATAAACCAATCAATACCAAACCTCATTTTATATGTGCTTCTGCTTAAAGACACCTTATTTAATATATATTGTTGATTCATTAACATTGAACTCACAGCCAGCAGCAAACTCATGCCTGAACAAAGCTTATCCAGAGTATGTATTTTCGCACTAAGGCACAGCACGTGGCCTTCTTGCCCTTGGGAATATAAGACATACTTTGGGCCACTTTAAATAGCATGATAACCAATAAAAAGCACAAAAATTCAAAAAATGTGGCAGCAAACAGAGTTCAAAAGAGAGAATGCTTTACAATAGGGAGCAGGAAGGCAGAGCGTCATCTTCAGGTATAAAACACCACTTGTATCTTATCTCTGTAGATTTGTAGACTTCAGCGGGGAAAGTAGGCACCTCAAATTTTTCACGGCTCTATGTCCACAAATGACTGCAAAAGTGCCACAAGTATTGACTTTGAGTTTACAAATAAATCTTACCAAGTAGACAAATTTGCAAATAAATTTCATATGTGCAGATATGGAATCTGTGGATAATAAAGACGACTATACCAAATATCCCCTTTAAACGGCTAGCCACATTAGTCCACATGGTACGTGATTCAGTTTACAGAGACTCAATTTACACTCAATCATTTTAGGATCATGTTATTCTGAGGAAAAAGGTATATTTTGTACTATCAAAGACTGTCTTCTGCCAGCTTCCTCAAGTACATTTTATATTAAAATCACATAGGATTTATCTGTTTATTATGACCACAGCCACTTTGTTTTGACTTCCAAAGTGGATTTTGGTGTTTTTGTTGTTCTTCAACATTATAATTCATGCAGTTGTTCACAAAGTAAAATAATTTCAAAAACTAAGATAAAGTTAAGGATAAACAAAGATGAAGCTTAGTGAACTGAAAAAAATGTGTCTTTTTAGGAACTGAGAAAACTGGAGTTCTGGTGTTGGCCCCAGAACAATGTAATCTTAGATGAACATAAGACTGGCAATTATCTTTACAGAAAAGGCTAGGTGCAAAGGAAACAAATCCGTGGGCTGAAATGAATCAGATTCTACTTACCAATTTTTTTGTTCCATTAAAAATATTTAGCAAGTAAATTGTTTGTATATGAATCCTTTACAAATATTGTTAACAATTCCAAAAATAAAAATAAAAACAAAAGCCAACAACAAATGTTGTTAACAATTCAGGTTTAAGTTCTCAACCCATGTTAGGAATTTTTATAAGATACCCCCCACCAATCCATGCTTTCTGGTATTCATGTCCTTATTTAATTCCTTTCCTTTTAACTGTTGGCTAGACTTATTGATTCACTATTATTGATTCACTAAAATGATGGATGTCACTTTCAACATTAGGTTACACAAAGACTGTGGCTTCTATCTTGAGTACTCTCTCTCTCAGATTGCCAGCTTCCACATTGTGAAGAGCATCAATCAGCCTAAAATGGTAAGACCCACATTGTGAATAACCAAGATCTGCCAGAATTCATGGGAATGAGTTCAGAGGTGGACCTGCTGAGTCTTACCAATGGCTGTGTAAGTGAGCTTGGAAGCAGATTCTCTAGTCCCACTGAAGTGTTAAAATAATTGAATCACTAGCCAACACATTGATTTTGACTTCATGAGAAACACTCCCACTAAGAGGTACCTGGATTGCAAGCCAAAAAAAAAAAAAAAAAAAATTGAACAATTAGTGTTTATAAGTTTAAGACCCTGTGTCTTGCTGCAATTTGTTACATAGATAGTTAATTCACCCCACCCCCCAAGATATTCTGATTTAATAAGTTTGGGGTACAGCTTGGATACATGAGTTTTACAAACAAACCAAGTGATTCTAATGCATGTGGTTGCTTGACAACTCTTTTACAAACCCTGGTATTTGGAGATGAAAGAGTTACAAAGAAATTAGAGTTCATTACATCATACATCTTTCATTTTGTCCTAAACAATTGATACTATATCCACATAAGCATGATTATATATTTTCTAAAATATTCTCATATTGTACATATTGTTTTAATATCATTTTCTTCATTTGCAATATGTCCTGCAGTTTTTTCCTATCACTAGTTTTCTATGCCCTAATTGTTTAAATCTGCTTGACATTTCATTTTAGAATATACTGCAAATTAATCAATTTTCAATTGTTGAATAATAAATCATGTCTGTTTTGCCATGATAAATAAGTCTTTGATAAACATATTGAAGTTAAATTTTACGCACATCCTTAATTACTTCTTTAGAACAAAATCCTGGAATTTGAACTACCAGGTGAGAAAGTATTGTGATTTTGCTCATTCTTAATTTTTACATTCTTTTGTGACTATATCCATGATTTCCAAAAATTAAAGGTAGGTGAGAGCTCTAGATTACAATAAAAGAAGATTCAAGTCTAAATTCTGCACATGTAAAAACATAGCAAGCAAATATAAAAAAAATCATTCAAACTGAGCTCAGCCAAGTGCCAACTCTCTGTCCTACAGCCTCTCCAGCAGCACTTTGTTGTTGTTGTTGTTGTTTTTAAAGATTTTATTTATTTGACAGAGAGAGACACAGCGAAAGAGGGAACACAAGCAGAGGGAGTGGGAGAGGGAGAAGCAGGCTCCCCGCTGAGCAGGGAGCCCGATGCGGGGCCGGATCCCAGGACCCCGGGATCATGACCTGAGCCGAAGGCAGACGCCCAACGCCTGAGCCACCCAGGCGCCCCTCTCCAGCAGCACTTTGAATGGAAGATTCACTAGCGGCAAATGCAACAGTATTGCAAGCGCAGGATTTAGTTAGCATTTTAATTGGAGTCAGGCAACAAAAATGCTCTGAAAGATACTCACAGAAATCATTGCAAGCATAAGCACAGGACACCATTCCCAGGAATATAAGCTATTGAGCACACTAGATTCTTACACCATGTTCTGCAGAGCAACACTCACGGCAATATTTCTAGTCAAACCCATATCTTGAGCACCACTCATTTCATCAGAGAATAATCACTGCTACCTTCAATTATGCCAATTAACAAAGCTTTTATCATTGATCTTAAATAAAGTTAATTGAATCTCACGTGGGTTTCTGATAAGAGGCTTTTTGATGCTAACTACCTGCTTCTGGAATATATATCCTTGCTTAGGGAACTACAAATGTTAACCAACCCTAGCAAGAGGGTAGGTTAAAACCAACACACACACAGACACACATGGCCATTAGCCATACATCACACTATGCTAACATTTTTAAATAAATTGAATGCAACATGGCAAAGTAATGCACATTTTTTATATTATGTTTATTTATTTTGCCAAAGTTTGTGTCAATTTACTTTTTCATTAGTGCTATATTTTCCCAGTTCCTTGCATACTTACTATATAATTTTATTTATTATCTTTTCAAATTTGTGGACATAGAAGTGTTTCTCACTTTATTGCTAGTGAGGTCAAACGTTTTACACATGTTCATTTGTTATCTGCATCTTATGAAATGCCAGTTTGTGTTCTTTGTTCATTTAATTATTTGAGTGTTAATCTTTATCCTAGAGATCTGTTGAAGTTTTTGGTATATTTAAGATAAGATTTTATCTGTTGCAAATATTTCCTTGTGTTTTCTTTTTAACTTTAGAAATATATATATATTTTACATTCTTGTATACTCAAATGTATTACTTTTTCTTTATGTTTCTTTTTTCCAGCTTTGTTAAGATATAATTGACACATAACATTGGGTAAATTTAAAGTATACGACGTGATGTTTGGTAGATGGACGTATTGTGAAATGTTTACCACAGGAAGGTTAACACAATCTTCACATCACAGAATTAACTTTTGTTGTTGTTGTTGTTATTGTTCTTATGGTGAGAGCATTTAAGATTCACTTTCTTTCTTCATTCTTTTTCGTATTTTGTTTCTTTTGTTTTGCTCCTCTTACTGGATAATTTTGAATGTTTCTAAGTTTACTGATTCTTCCTTTGACTGGATCAATCTGCTGTTGAAGCTTTCTACTGAGTTCTTCCCGTCATCCACTTTATGTTTCAGTTCCAAAATTTCAGTTTTGTTCTGTTTTATGTTTTCTATCTCTTTGTCGAATCTCTCACTTTGTTCTTGTATTGTTTTCTTGATTTATGTAAACTGTATATCTGTGTTCTCTTGTAGCTTTCTGAGCATCTTTAGAACAATTATTTTAAATTTTTTGTTAGGTAATTTGTTTACGTCCACTACTTTGGGGCGGTTACTGAAAGATTACTGTGTTCCTTTTGTGATACTGTGTTTTCCTGATTCTAAATGATCCCTGTAGCTTGCATAGTTGTCTGCACGTTTGAAAAAGCAGTCACCTCTTCCAGACTTTATGGACTGATTTTGGTAAGGAAAGACCTTTACCTATGGTTGGGTCCATGCTGGAGCATGCTGTGACCCTGGTTCTAGTGATGCAGGGTGCTAAGAGTAGGGGTGTGTAGCTGCTGCAGGTATGGGGGACATAATGTCTCACTGGCTCAGGTCTTGAGGTCCATGACATCGACAGCCATTTGATCCTTAACAAGAGCTGCAGAGGTTCCGCAAAGGTGCAAGGGCTGTCAGATCCTCAATGACACCTCTATTTCAAGCTGATAAGGACCAGGGTGGGCAGCTGTGGTTGCCAGAAACAGTCATGTGCTTGGCTGCACTGGCCACCTCCAGGTGCCTGTGTAGCAGAAGGGGCCTGCTGTAGACATACACTTAATGGCAAGGGCTGAGGCTCGCTGCAGGGACTGGGGCCAATTGTGGGAATGCTAGCAGCTGCGAGGGTCCTGGCCACCAGCAGGCACTCCTGTAGCCGCAGACTCTCACCACAGGCATGTGCAGAGCCCTGGAGGCTGGTGACAGCAGTCTGGTCAGCAGCACGGATGTACACAGCTGCAGGGCAAGCTAGGGGTGCACACACAGGGTTGGGATTCAGCTGTGGGGAGGTCTAGGTTGGGGCTTATAGATGCAGACACAGAGGTTCCACAGGATGTGGGGGAGGGAGCAGAGAGAGATTTATGTAGCTAGTGTCTGTGGATGCAAAAACCTGTGGGACAAAAGCCTCAGTGGCAAAATCAGCAGGAGGTGCGTAGTGATTCTGCTGGCCACTGGTTTCTCCAGTGGCAAAAGCTTCTGGGGTCCTCTCAGGAGCAGGGAACCATGGTCACTCCTTTTGTGTGGCTGATACTGGTAACCCCTGTCTTTCTTTCTTGTTCCCAGCTATCTTTACATGATTCAACTTGGCAGGTGAAACTAAAGTGGATCCAATCACACAGTGCCCTCAAAGGCTAGGGGAACTGTTTGCTAACTCTATTCTCCCAGTCATAGATAGGCAAACTCTTTTGAGCTGGAGAATTCCCTCTTGGCACTGAGCAGTGCTGGCCTGGGGAATAAGTAAAATGACACTCTTCTTCCTAACTTTTTTGTACAATTATTCTCAGAGTTTTTATTCCACTGCATTTCTGAAGCTTCTTAAGTGGACTCCTGAGCTCTCCCAGAGCTATTTTTGTTTGTCGATAGTTGTCTAATTGTTAATCTTTGTGGGGTCACAGAAATTGGAGCCCCCTACCCCACCATCTTGGTAACATCATTTCTTATCTTTAATGTCATATTTTTAAACTACCTAGGGGCGTCTGGGTGGCTCAGTTGGTTAAACATCTGCCTTTGGCTTAGGTTATGATCCCAGGGTCCCCAGGATCAAACCCCACTCCAGGCTCTCTGCTTTAGGCTCCCTGTTAAGCAGGGAGTCTGCTTCTCCCTCACTCTCTGCTCCTTCCCCATTTGTGCTCTCTCTCTCAAATAAATAAATAAAATCTAAAAAAAAAAAAAACTACCTAGAAAAACAGGCATATGGGAGATGAAATTACTTTTAAGTAATTTTAAATAATTAAAATACACACATTTAAAGTCTCTAGAAGCGGTTTTAAGGGATGACATCAAATAAAGAAACATGTATTCAAGAAAATCTAGTAAAACTCAGAACAGAGAGTCTACATTTCAATCATAATATCTACCCCCAATCCCCCATCCACCCCTGCTGGGATTCAGATTAACAGAAACTCCACTCCAGATGGAGTTAAGAACATAGGACTCCCTCCTCCCCACCCCCAGCTCCTGGTAAAGAGATATGGTATCTTAACGGGAGGGACATGCCTTTAGCATTTATCTTATTCCCAACTACCTATTGCAGTAGCTAAATGGCAGGTGAGTATGGCTAAGAAGTCAGGGTTACTTTATTCTACTCTGCCCTCACTCATAGAGCAGAGGCTCTACCTCTGGCATGATGGGTTGAAAATACTAGGGACCCCATCATTCTTGCCCCAATACATTTGTAGAGTGGAGTTTCCATGTCAAGACAATTAAGTCTAGAATACCAGAAGCTAATGCCCCCCACCCAGAACTCCCCAAAATCTAGGGGATCACTCAGAGATAATCATACCACTGTCCCCACAATCATTTCCAAAGCCATGGCTCAGATTTCGCCCAGGTGAAGAAGTAAGCCATAAGAACAGACTGCTTCTATACTCTGGGGAAACAAACACACAAAAGGCAAAGACAACAATGAGTTTATTTGGAAGAGTGTGAGGAAGTTCAATTCTAAGGGTGCTCTCAAAAACAGTGAAGTTTTGGTAGAAATCAAATTAGAGGAGGTATTAGGTAAATCAGAAGCCAATAAATTTACCAGAAAAAGACAGCAAAGAAGAGCCTTGAGTAGGAACAAAGCTCAAACACTGACCTCAAAATTTACCCCTGTAAAGGAACCCAGATTTAATTGGATCAGTCTCAATCTAGGGAGCAATTATGTTCTACTGTGTTGTTAAAAACAATAGAAAAATGAGCTGATAATTAGTAGAGCTTAGCAGCTGGATGTGATCAGGGGGAAAGAGAGACTGCAAAAAGCCCTCCTAAGACCACTGTCATCCCAGGGTAACTGTGCATGCCAGGCCTATGCCCTCTGAGGAGCAAAATAGAGACTTCACACTGCAGAAGAAATGGGACTTCATCATAATAATAGTCCAATGAGTGACTAAACAAATAAACAAGAAAACACTAATCACAAACACCTGAAGCAAAAGGGGACCTTCCAGAGATGTTACAATACATTATTTTAAATATCCAGTTTTCAGGGGTGCCTGGCTGGGTCAGTTGGTTGAGCATACAACTCTTGATCTAGGGACTGTGAGTTCGAGCCCCATGTTGGGTATACAAATCACTTTAAAAAATGAAAAATAGAAAATAAAATCTTTAAAATATTGAGTTTTCAAATAAAATATGACACACAAAGAATCACTAATATGTGACCCATAAAACAAAAAGGAAAAAAAAGGCAAGCAATAGAAAGTGCCCGTGAGAGTGACCAGATGTCAGATTTGACAGAAAAAGACTTCAGAGTAGCCATTATGAACATGCTCAAAGGACTAAAGGAAAACATGACTAAAGAAGTAAACTAAGGCATGAGGACAATGTTGCATCAAATAGATGATGTCAATAAAGAGAAAGAAATTATAAAAAAGAACCAAATGGAATTTCTGGAGTTGAAAATCTATACATGAATGTACAGAGCACTATTATTTCTAATAGCCAAAAAAGGTGAAACAATCTAAATGCCATCAAATAATGAATAAGTAAACAAAATGTGGTAGATCCATACAATTAAATACTGTTTGGCCATATAGAGTAATGAAGTAATGATATATGATACAATATAAATGAACCTTGAAAACATGCTAAATTAAAGAAACTAGTCAAAAGACCACATAGTATATGATTCCATTCACATGAAATGCCCAGAACAGGAAAACCTACAAAGAAAGTAAACTAGTGGTTGTTTAGTGGGTGTTGGGGGCGAAGAGGATGGGGCTGGAAAAGGGGATAATGGTTAAAGATTAAAGGATTTATTTGAGGAATGATGAAAGTGTTCTAAAACTGATTTTTGTGATATTTGCACGGTTCTGTAAATACACTAAAAAACAAATGTATGGTATGTGAACTATATCTCAATAAAGCTGTTACCAAAAAAGCCCTCTATTCTCATATCAAGGGAACATAAAATCCTACCTATATTTTTTCCTACCATATTTATGCTTTTATTTAAAAAATACTTATCTTTGGGGCACCTGGGTGGCTCAGTCGGTTAAGCACCCGACTCGATCTCAGCTCAGGTCTCGATCTCAGGATCGTGAGTTCAAGCTCTGTGTCGGGCTCACGCCCAGTGTGGAGCCTATTAAAAAAAAATTAAAAACTAAAAACTAAAAAAAGACTGGTCTTTAATTCATCTAGCATCAATTTCAGTTTATGGGTGATTTTTAATTTTTAAGCTGTTGTTTTTATTTACTAAAAATAAATAAACTTTAGCCAGTTGTTTCCATATCATTGTAGATGCTAGTTCAATCGTAATGTTATCAATTCTACTTTTGCCAAAGAAATTAGGTTGTCTTTTGAATTGTGTGAAATAAAATGCTAACTAAGAGAGCACAATTAAGACTAAAGAAAATAACTTCGAGATACAGCACTTGGTTGCAAACATTTAACTTAAAGATCCTGCTTTGGGGAAGAATAAATATGAAATAAAAGGGTGACTAACCCTTTGGGAAAAAAAATCTTTCTGTGAGAGCGAACTGATAAAAGAGCAGGAGGGGCAGCAGACAGGGTGGGGTATCAGGCAATAAGGCATTTGCTGTTGAAACAAACACCAAGTCATGCATATTCTATTTTTCTAACAAATCTGTTCTTCAACAAATCTGAAATGCTAATTTGTTTTTTTGATAAAATATGACATGTATTTAGTTAAATATACATATGGATTATTTATTCATTATATTCTGGGAGACATATACCAGTATTATTCTTACTGATTATTGTATACATTTTAATATTTGTTAGGATAAGTAATCATTTATATTTTTTTCTCACTGTAGGTTTTGACTATTTTTCTTAGCTGATTCTTCTGAATATATATTAGAATGATTTTGTCAGATTAAAAGTTATTACTGGTATTTTTATTTGGATTGTATAAAGTATTAAAAATGATGATAATAATACTGATGCACATTTATTAAGTGCTTTAGATGTGCTAGGAAACAAGCATAATCATTACATGCCCTATAGCCCTGATCTTTATAAGACCTCCATGACATAGGTAGTGTGGGTTTTTGAACTTTTTAAATTGTGAAATAAACACATAGAGAAAAGTACATAAACATACATGCAGAGATCAATAAATTGTTACAAAGTGGATGTCTACGCAACCAGTAAATATATCAAGAACTAGAATATTGCCAGCATCCCAAAAGATCCCAATTCTCCCTTGCAATTACTACTCTTCCCTCTTCCCTAAAGATAATCATGTTTCTGACTGCTAACAATCATTATGTAATGTTATATTTAAGGTATGTTACTTGCAATTAGTCTATAGTTGGGTTTTATTTTTTAAATTCCAGTTTGATAATCTCTATCTTTTAGGTAGAATAATTTTTCCATTTAAATGAAACTACTGATATATTTATGTTTAAATCCACCACATTATTTGTTCTGCTTCCTGTATATTCTTTCCTTCCCCCATCTTGCGTTCTTTTGGAAAATTAGTTGTTTTTATCAATCAATTTCCTCCTCTATTGGTTTGATATTTCCCCACTCTTTTAGCCATGTTTTGGAAGCTACCCTAGAAATTACAAGTGCATGCCTGATTTATGAAGTTTATGTTCCTTGAAACATTTAGCATTTTTTCAGTAATTTATGAACCTTAGAACATTAAACTCTATTTTTTCCACTCCAAACTTATTGCTATTAGTATTGTGATTTTTAATTCTCTCCTCTATCTAAATACTACTTAAGTATTTCCCTATATATCTATCTAATCAACTAAGGCACTATAACTACTATTATACACAGTTATTATTCAATGATATTTATCCTCATATATACCATTTCAGTCACTTCATCTTTCCTGCATCTCTTACCTTTTATCTGGATTCATTTGGAATTTCCTATACTGGAGATCTGCTGTTAATGAGTTCTCTCATATATTGCTTGTCTGAAAATGTCCTTATTTATTTACCTGTAAATAATATATTGGCTACACTTAAGGTTCTATCAGTTACTTATTGCTTTATAAAGCAATCATTCAAAAACTTACGGGCTTAAAATAACACTTTCATTTGGCTCAGATTCTGAGTGTCAGCAATTTGGATTTTTCTTCTATGGCTCCTGACAAGATAACTAGGTGATCAAAGTCACTCTAGAAGGTTGACTGGGGATGGCAGTTTTAAGGTGACCTCTTCCTCATGTCTGGTGTTATAAGTGAGACATTGGTTGGACATCCATCATGTGGTTTCTCATTCTCAAGGAGGCTAGCCTACTCATTCTTGTACAGTGAAGGTACATGGCTTCTTAAAGCCTTACTTGGAATTCTTTTGCTTAACTGAAAGGGTCTACTATCACCTTCTTAAATCTTTCTGAGATCTTAGTAAAGGATCTTAGAGCCACACTAGTGATTTGCTCTTTGCTCTGAGGCAAATTCTTTGAGAATATTTTGCTAGCTAGAAGAATAGAGGATGAGAAACAGTTTTGTTTTCCAAACTGGAAAGTCCTGAGCCCTCTATATTTCTTCTATATTTTGCTTGCAAATTAACACATTCAACATTCTGTGACACACTGCCTTAGGTAGCTACAGAAATTCATTTAGGTACATTTTCCAAGTCACTCCAGATTATAGTGTCACTTGCCACTGAATGACATAGGTCACCCCTTTTCTAGCCTCCTATAGATGTTTCCTCCTTTCCTTTAAGGTTATATTATATATTTCCTCCCCCCTTCCACAGCATTCACTCAATACCAAATTCAGAAGCTACTGGCACATGTTTTATGTTTTTATTATAGCAGCTGCTTACTTTTAGTATCAATTTCTGTATCAGTTATCTGTTATTGTATTATCAGTTATCTGTTGTTGCTTAATAAACTACCTCCAAAGTTTAGTGCCTTGAAATGACAATTCATTTGCTCATGATTCTGTGGCTCAGCAATCTAAGCTATATTTAGCTAGGTGGTTCTTGCCCCTGAAATGACTTAAGCAGCTGCAATCACCTGATTGCTCAATTGGGAATAATGGATAGTCACATGTCTAATAGTTGGTGCTGGCTGTTCATTGGGCCTCTCTTCATATGGCCTCTAATTCTTGTGGAGGCTAACCCCAGCTTATTCACATGGTAGACAATAGGGCTACCTAGACAAGAGGTCTACACTTAGAAATTCCACATCAAAACTCCTACCATATTCCTACTAGTCAAAACAAATGGACTTATTAGTCCAAATTAAAGAGAGTGAAGCAATATACTTCACTTCTTGACAGAAGGATCAACAGGGTCACCCTGCAAAATGGCTCTCATTCAGGGATGGAAAGAATTTCTGGCTATACATGTATTTATTTGCTTTCTACCAGATAATTGGTAGAGCCTCTGAAATCTGAGACTTAATATCTTTCTAAGTTTTGTAAAACTCTTTTTACATCACATCTTCAAATATTGCTTCTGCATGATTCTTTATTATATGGGTTCCTTTTGAACTCCAATTACCCATATGTTAGACCCTCTTACTCTATTTCCTACACTTATTAGACTCCTTTCTGGTCTCTCTCTCTGTATGTGTGTGTGTGTCTTTATATTCAGTCTGGATATTTCCTTCTAATCTATATTTTAGTTTACTATTTTTTTCTACAAATATTTCTAATCTGCTTTCATACTCATCCAATGAATTTTGTAACTCCAATTATATTTTCAGTTCACTAACTACTCTAACAAAGTTGTCAATCTTATCTTTCTTGAATGTAACAACCTTAATTATTTTAACGTCTGGTTCTAATAGCTCCATTATCCAGAACTCTTATGAATCAGTTTCTATTTCTATGGCCTGCTCTCTTGCTTTCCATCCATGTGGTCTTTTCTCATCATGTGCCTGGTTATTTTTTATTCAGTATTAGACATTTTATATGAAAAGTTTTAGAAATAATTTGAGGCCAAGGATGATATGGTATTCTCCATAGAGTATTTATGCTTGATTCTGGTGGGTGGCTGGAGCCATTAGCAAACTCAGTATAACGTAATCCTATTGTAGGTATTCCAGCTCGTTACTATTACTAGAGGATAGCCCTCCATGATCCTAAGCCATAGCATGAAAGTTTTACCAAGGGACTTTTTTTTGGGAGACTAGGTTCTCCTTGTCCTATTAGGCCCTTAAAAGTGCTGGTCATTTTCCCTGTCTTTTAGAACCTCTTCCAGATAAGGAATAGCCTTTAAGAAACACCAACCTCAAATCCATGTTTACCATCTTGATTTTCCTTCTTCATAAAGATCTTCGCTGCCTTCTTAGCTCTCTGATGCCTGCAAGCAGATTTTTTAAAAAAGACTTTATTCAATTTGTTATCAGTGGTAAAGATTGTCTGAAAAACCTAGTTTGCCCTTACGAAAAGTGGATGTTTCAGTACTTCCTATTATTATCCTCTTTTACTGATAAGGAACTTAACAATGTTCACACATCTAACAAATGAAAGGTTGAGAGAAAGTGACATGTTTATAGTACTAGGCTTTCCAGGTCAGTAATGTTTGATTACTTTGCAATTACAGATATTTATAAAAAAGAAAGAAAAAAAGGCAACATCTGCCAAGAACTTTATTCTTATAATTCAGTTCAATTAATATTTATTAAACCCTTATCATGTGCTGAGCACCCAATAAAGCAATGGGAAGCAATGATAAACACACAAGTGGCACAAATAGAACCCTCTCAGTTATCAATCTAAGAATTGAGTGGTGGGAGAACGTGACTATGGTTTATAAACACAGGTGGTCAGTATTTCACTTTAGCATGTGCCATGTAAGAATAGTTGTTTGGATCAAATGACAATTCTATAGAATAAACATATATTTATATCCAAACATATCTACTCATTTATCTACCTGAATAATGAAAAATACCTGCTTCCTGAGCCTGTAATTCAGTGTCTCTCCAAATGTAGTTAAGGTTCCTTGTATGAGAACTGTGTGTGGGTTCTTGTTAAAAATCAGACTGCTGGATCCAGCCCAGTTCAACAAAGTATAATTCTCTTTTTGTCAGGCCCTTGTAAGATATGAAAGCACCCAACGATTTTCATGCACATTAAATATTGATATCTGCAACCTTAAATATATAGGTGTTTTTTTAAGTCTCTTACAAAGAACTCTTATAACTTATTCATTCATTCATGGACATTTTACCCTTCTCAGGACTTCAATTACCATCTATATTTAGATAAATATCAAACCTCTATTTTTAATCTAAACATTTCCTTGAGAACTGAACCTCAATGCCCATTTGCCTTCTGAAGAAATCCATGTGGATGTTCCACATGTGATAATGTCCAAAACTTACCAATTTTTTTTTACTATCCTCCTATCTCACCCGCCATTTATTCATACTCCTCTGTTGCCCTCAGGATGATGAGCTCTACTGGTCACCATGTTGACCAAGACCAAAACATGATCTTTATCCTTGACTCTTCTCTATCTCCATGATTTCATTCAATAATTTGATGATAGTTAACACTTAATAAAAACAAACAAAAATTTCTCTCAGCTTTATGGTTCTTGAATCTGTGACCACTGGATCAGAATCACCTGGCATAATAGTTAAAAATGCACCTGGGCCCTACCTCATATCTATTAAATTTCAGTTACGAGAGTGGAGCCAGGAGTCTTTTAAAAATGAAGGGGGGGAATCAGAGGGGGAGATGAACCATGAGAGACTATGGACTCTGAGAAACAAACTGAGGGTTCTAGAGGGGAAGGGGGTGGGGGGATGGGTTAGCCTGGTGATGGGTATTAAAGAGGGCAGGTATTGAATGGAGCACTGGGTGTTATACGCAAACAATGAATCACGGAACACTACATCAAAAACTAATGATGTAATGTATGATGATTAACATAATAAAATAAAATTTTAAAAAAATCTCCAGGCAATTATCATGCAAATGTACATTTGAGAGCCTCTGCTTGTAGAACTGGACGCTTTCCTTAAAGACAGCATTAGAAGGGTTAAATGTAGGGCAACTGAATAATCAAAAATAGAAGAATTGTGGAACACATTAAAAAAATTCAGACGTGAGAGAAACCAGAGAGATAATATAACCCCAATGCTTTACTGCACAGAGGAAAAGCTGAGACAAACAAGGTCACCCAGCTGGTTAGTGACAGACTCAGGAGAGGAAGCCAGAACAGGTGGCCTCCAATCAAGCATTCTCCATTTTACCATGCTGCTGCTGCCTCTTCAATATATTCAAAACTAGAGATTATTTTAGGAAAATTATTTAGACAAACTAGAATTTGGATAACCAGCCAATGTAAAAGATATATTTTGTTCATGCTTTTTTTTTGTAAAAAAAAGTATATCAGCCATTTACTTAAGCATTTCATGGTTAAGATTTCTAAATGCTTCTAAAGAAGATCAGTGCATATTTCTTATTAAAGGAAAAATGTTCTTTGTAGGTTTTTCAATGTAACCCACAAATATATTTGCAATCATTTTAGTTATAAGGCAAGACTTTGAATTGGAAGCCCCTAAAGCTTTTCCAAACAAAGGAAGCAATTTTAATTGAGATTTAGATTTTAAGAAGTCATATACTTATGAAATCTTCAAGGAATATACTTGTTTAACTTCATTATAGAGTTCTGAACTTGAAATTGTGGTTGGAAAAAAAGTCACGCTTTCTTTCCAATTATTAAAGAGACATGTATTTCAGAAAAGAGAAGAGATGTTTAAATGCCTTATTAAAACTTGTTCAAAATGTCTTGCATAAACAGAAAAAAGTTTCGAACTTGGGAAAAACAGCAGTTTCAGGAAGATTTGTGAAACTCAGACTACATTAGCACTCTAAATTGTCTTGAAAATTTTTTTCAGCACTGAATAGTCATTTATTAGGCAGATTGTGGGAGCCCAGGGCTAAGACTGGAGCTTTCTCAGTGTTCCTTCCCAACCAATGTCCTTGTGGTAGCCAAACTCAGCCTTATATCTGTGTTTGTCTCATGCAGAGAAGTGTTTCTTACCACCCCCCAGCAGCTTCATATCTTTGCTTTCTATCAATACAAGATTCTGTGTGAAAGGGTTTCATACCATCCCCCATTTGTTCCTAACCCTTTCCCCTGAAACATCTTTGCCAAGTTCCAGGAAGCTGGAGATTTTATATCCCTGTCACCACAGATTAAGGCTTTTATACTTGGGGGTGGAAAGAGTCTGGAGCTGTGAGGCAGATTTTCTTCCTGTGTGCCATTAAAAGTTCCCTGTCTAGTCTTTGTTTTGTCCACAATTTTTCTTATGAGCACTCAAGCAAGACCTGAGGAAAAGAACTTTCAGAGAGCAGACTCCCATTAAGATTGGGGCCAAAATGGGGGAGGAGTGAGATGGCGGAGGAGTAGGAGACCTAAATTCCATCTGGTTGCAGGAATTCAGCTGGATAGGGATCAAACCATTCTGAACACCTACAAACTCAACAGGAGATCGAAAAAAGAATAGCAGCAATTCTATGAACAGAAAAGCAACTACTTTTCGGAAGGTAGGATGTGCAGAGAAGTGAATCTGAGGTGAAAATACCAGAAGATAGACCGCAGGGGGAGGGAGCCTCCCTCAGCCGGCTACTGGCAAGTGATAGAGCCGCGGAACACAAAATCGGAACTTTTAGAAGTCTGCTCTGCTGAGGGAGGTAGCTCCAGTGGCTCAGTGGGGGGCAGAAACCTTGCTGGGACAGTGTGGCCTCAGGACCCTTGGGGTCACAGAAAGACCGGGGGTGCCTGAGTGTGGCAGAGCTCCCAGGCATTGGAGCAGGGAAGCAGGCTGCAAAGATGGAGCTAAAGAGTGGGCTCTCAGTTTGGGGTTCCCATCAACCGTGATCCACAGCACAGTCGGGCCACTGGTCTTCCAGCAGGGACCCAACAAGTAGAAGATCCGGGGAGACTCCCCTTCCTCCCCCAGGGAAGAGTGGCATGGGAGAGCACTGCAGGAATCTGCTGGGTTTGGAGACTCCAAATGGGGTCATGTGCCAAAGATAGAAACGCTGGGTCACAGGCCAGGTGAGAAAGAGTGCAGCCAGAGACCGGGGAGACAGGAGTGATTGACTGCTTTTCTCTGGGAGCTCACTGAGGTGTGCGGCCCCGAGTTCTCAGCTCCTCTGGGGCCAGAGATTGGGAGGCCCCTATTTTCATTCTCATCCTCCAAAGCTATACAGAAAACTTTCAGGTAACAAAGCTACTGAGAGCAAACTGGAGCAGATTAACTAGCCTGGCCCCTGGCAAGGGCAGGGCAATTCCGCCTCTGGAAAAGACATTTGAGAATCACTGCAACAGGCCCCTCCCCCAGGAGATCTAAAAAAACATCCAGCCAAGACCTACTTTACTACCAATGAGAACTGCAAAACTCCAGCTCTAGGGGAATACAGTACTTAGAATTCATGGCTTTTTCCCCATGATTCTTTAGTCTTTCAAAGTTAGTTTTTTAAATTTTCTTTTTCTTTTTCTACTTTTTTTTAAAAATTTTTCTTCTTTCCTTTTACAAGCAACATCTTATCTATCAATTCCTTTTTTAAAATTTTTTTTAATTTTCATTTTACATTCATATTCTATTCCTTCATTATATTTAACCTTATTTTTGGTATATATATGTTTTTCTTTCTTTAAAATTTTGGGATACAGTTTCTTCTAACAGAACAACGTATACCCTGAATCTAGTGTATGGCTTTGTTCTAGTGTCCTGCCTGATCATATTCTCTACTTTTTAAAAAATTTTTCTTCTTTCTTTTTTTAACCAACTTCTTATCTTATCAATTCCTTTTTTAAAATCTTTTTAAGTGTTCATCTTTACAGTCATATTCCATCCCTTCAATGTATTTTCCCTTATTTTTGTGTATATATAAGTTTTCCTTTCTTTAACATTTTGGGAGGCAGTTTCTTCTAATACACCAAAATACACCCAAAATCTAGTGTGTGGCTCTGTGCTATTCATCAGCCTGATCATATTTTTTTCTCTCTCTCTTTCTTTTCCCCCTGTTTTGGGTCTCTTCTGATTTGTTTAGTGTATATTTTTCTGGGGTCCTTGTTACCCTTTTATCATTTTGTTCTCTCATTCATCTATTCCCCTCTGGACAAAATGACAAGAAAGAAAAACTCACCTAAAAAAAAAAAGAAAAACAGGCAGTACTGACTGCCGGGGACCTAATCAATATGGACAAGAGTTCAGAATGACAAGATGTCGGACAAGAGTTCAGAATGACGATTATAAAGATACTACCTGGGGGGCGCCTGGGTGGCTCAGTCGTTAAGCGTCTGCCTTCAGCTCAGGTCATGATTCTAGGGTCCTGGGATCGAGCTCCGCATAGGGCTCCCTGCTCTGTGGGAAGCCTGCTTCTCCCTCTCCCACTCCAACTGCTTGTGTTCCCTCTCTGGCTGTGTCTCTCTCTGTCAGAAAAATAAATAAAATCATAAAGATACTAGCTGGGCTTGAAAAAAGCATAGAAGATACTAGAGAATCCCTTTCTGGAGAAATAAAAGAACTAAAGTTTAACCAAGTCGAAATAAAAAAGGCTATTAATGAGATGCAATAAAAAATGGAGGCTCTAACTGCTAGGATAAATGAGGCAGAAGAGAGAATTAGTGATATAGAAGACAAAATGATGCAGAATAAAGAAGCTGAGAAAAAGAGAGATAAACAACTACTGGATCATGAGGGGAGAATTTGAGAGATAAGTGATATCACAAGAGGAAACAATATTAGAATAATTGGGATCCCAGAAAGGGAAGAAAGAGAGGGGGGACAGAAGGTACATTGGAGGAAATTATAGCAGAGAGGTTCCCTAATTTGGGGAGTGAAACAGCATTAAAATCCAGGAGGCAGAGAGAACCCTTCTCAAAATCAAAAAAAATAGGTCAACACCCCAACATTTAATGGTAAAACTTACAAGCCTCAGAGACAAAGAGAAAATCCTGAAAGCAGCTCGGGACAAGAGGTCTGTAATCTAAAATACAGAAATATTAGATTGGCAGCAGACCTATCCACAGAGACCTGGCAGGCCAGAAAGGACTGGCATGATATATTCAGGGCATTAAACAAGAAAAATATGCAGCCAAGAATACTACATCCAGCTAGGCTGTCACTGAAAATACAAGGAGAGATAAAAAGCTTCCAGGACAAACAAAAACTAAAAGAATTTGCGGACATGAAACCAGCCCTACAAGAAATATTGAAAGGGGTCCTCTAAGCAAAGAGAGAGCCTAAAAGTAACATAGACCAGAAAGGAACACAAACAATATACAGGAACAGTCACCTTACAGGAAATACAATGGCACAAAATTCATATCTTTCAATAGTTACCCTGAACTTATATGGGCTAAATGCCCCAATCAAAAGACAAAGAGTATGAGATTGAATAAAAAAAAACAAGACCCATCGATATGCTGTCTGCAAGAAACTCATTTTAGACCCAAAGACACCTCCAGATTTAAAGTGAGGGGGTGGAAAACCATTTACCAACCTAATGGACACCAAAAGAAAGCTGGGGTGGCAATACTTATATTAGACAAATTAGATTTTAAACCAAACACTATAATAAGAGATGAGGAAGGACACTATATCATACTTAAAGTGTCTATCCAAAGGAAGATCTAACAATTTTAAATATCTATGCCCCTACATAGGAGCAGCCAATTATATAAGCCAATTAATAACAAAATCAAAGAAACACATCGACAATAATAAAATAATAGTAGGGGATTTTAACAACCCCCTCACTGAAATGGACAGATCATCTAAGCAAAAGATCAACAAGGAAATAAAGGCTTTAAATGACACACTGGACCAAATGGGCTTCACAGATATATTCAGAACATTCACCCCGAAGCAACAGAATACACATTTTTTCTAGTGCCCATGGAACATTCTCCAGAATAGATCACATCCTAGGTCACAAATCAGGTCTCAACCGGTACCAAAAGATTGGGATCATTCCCTGCCTATTTTCAGACCACAGTGCTTTGAAACTAGAACTCAATCACAAGAGGAAAGTCGGAAAGAACTCAAATACATGGAAGCTAAAGAGCATCCTACTAAAGAATGAATGGGTCAACCAAGAAATTGAAGAATTAAAAAAATTCATGGAAACAAATGAAAATGAAAACACAACTGTTCAAAATCTTTGGGATGCAGCAAAGGCGGTCCTAAGAAGAAAGTATATAGCAATACAAGCCTTCCTCAAGAGACAAGAAAGGTCTCAAATACACAACCCAACCCTACACCTAAAGGAGCTGGAGAAAGAACAGCAAAGTAAGTCTAAACCCAGCAGGAGAAGAGAAATAATAAAGATCAGAGCAGAAATCAATGAAATAGAAACCAAAAGAACAGTAGAACAGATGAATGAAACTAGGAGCTGGTTCTTTGAAAGAGTTAATAAGATTGATAAACCCCTGGCCAGACTTATCAAAAAGAAAAGAGAAAGGATCCAAATAAATAAAATCATGAATGAAAGAGGAGAGATCACAACCAACACCAAAGAAATAAAAACAATTATAAGAACATATTATGAACAACTATATGCCAAGCAAATTAGACAATCTGAAAGAAATGGATGCATTCCTAGAGATGTATAAACAACCAAAACTGAACCAGGAAGAAATAGAAAACCTGAACAGACCCATAACCACTAAGGAAATTGAAGCAGTAATCGAAAATCTCCCAACAATCAAGAGCCCAGGGCCAGATGGCTTCCCATCTCTTAAAGAAGAATTAATACCTATTCTTCTGAAACTGTTCCAAAAAGTAGAAATGGAAGGAAAACTTCCAAACTCGTTTTATGAGGCCAGCATTACTTTGATCCCCAAACCAGGCAAAAACCCCATCAAAAAGAATTACAGACCAATATCCTTGATGAACATGGATGCAAAAATTCTCACCAAAATACTAGCCAATAGGATCCAACAGTACATTAAAAGGATTATTCACCATGACCAAGTGGGATTTATCCCTGGGCTGCAAGGTTGGTTCAAGATCTGCAAATCAATCAATGTGATACATCTGCAAATCAATCAATGTGATACAATACATTAATAAGAGAAAGAATAAGAACCATATGATCCTCTCAATAGATGCAGAAAAAGCATTTGACAAAGTACAGCATCTTTTCTTGATTTAAACTCTTTACAGTGTAGGTATAGAGGGTACATACCTCAATATCATAAAAGCCATCTATGAAAAACCCACAGCGAATATCATTCTCAATGGGGAAAAACTGAGAGCTTTCCCCCTAAGGTCAGGAACATGGCAGGGATGTCCACTATCACTACTACTATTCAACATAGTACTAGAAGTCCTAGCCTCAGCAAACAGGCAACAAAAAGAAAAGGCATCTGAATCGCCAAAGAAGAAGTCAAATACTCACTCTTTGCAGATGATATGATACTTTATGTGGAAAACCCAAAAGACTCCACCCCAAACCTGCTAGAACTCATATAGGAATTCAGTAAAGTGGCAGGATATAAAATCAATGCACAGAAATCAGTGGCATTTCTATACACCAACAACAAGACAGAAGAAAGAGAAATTAAGGAATCATATCATTTACAATTGCACCAAAAACCATAAGATACCCAGGAATAAATCTAATCAAAGAGGCAAAGAATCTGTACTCAGAACTCTATAAAATACTCCTGAAAGAAATTGCAGAAGACACAAAGAAATGGAAAAACGTTCCATGCTCATGGATTGAAAGAAAAAATATTGTGAAAATGTCAATGCTACCTAGAGAAATCTACACACTTAATGCAATCCCTATCAAAATACCATCCACTTTTTTCAAAGAAATGGAGCAAATAATCCTAAAATTTGTATGGAACCAGAAAAGACCCCGAATAGCCAGAGGAATGCTGAAAAAGCAAAGCAAAGCTGGTGGCATCACAATTCTGGACTTCAAGCTCTATTACAAAGGTGTAATCATCAAGACAGTATGGTACTGGCACAAAAGCAGACACATAGATCAATGGAACAGAACAGAGAGCCCAGAAATGGACCCTCAACTCTATAGTCAACTGATCTTTGACAAAGCAGGAAAGAATGTCCAATGGAAAAAAGACAGTCTCCTCAACAAATGGTGTTGGGAGAATTGGACAGCCACATGCTGAAGAATGAAACTGGACCATTTCCTCACACCACACACAAAAATAGACTCAAAATGGATAAAAGACCTAAATGTGAGACAAGAATCCATCAAAATTCTTGAGGAGAACACAGGCAGCAACCTTTTCGACCTCAGCTGCAGCAACTTCTTCCTAGAAACATCGCCAAAGGCAAGGGAAGGAAGGGCAAAAATGAACTATCGGGACTTCATCAAGATAAAAAGCTTTTGCACAGCAAAGGAAACACTCAACAAAACCAAGAGACAACCAAGAGAATGGGAGAAGATATTTGCAAATGACATATTAGATAAAGGGCTAGTATCCAAAATCTATAAAGAACTTATCAAACTCAACACCCAGAGAACAAATAATACAATCAAGAAATGGGCAGAAGACATGAACAGACATTTTTGCAAAGAAGATGTCCAAATGGGGCGCCTGGGTGGCTCAGTTGGTTAAGCGACTGCCTTCGGCTCAGGTCATGATCCTGGAGTCCCTGGATCGAGTCCCGCATCGGGCTCCCTGCTCGGCAGGGAGTCTGCTTTGCCCTCTGACCCTATCCCCTCTCATGTGTTCTCTCTCATTCTCTCTCTCACAAAAAAAAAAATAAAATCTAAAAAAAAAAAAAAAAAAAAAAAAGAAGATGTCCAAATGGCCAACAGAGACATGAAAAAGTGCTCAACATCACCTGGCATCAGGGAACTACAAATCAAAACCTCAATGAGATACCACCTCACACCAGTCAGAATGGCTAAAATTAACAAGTCAGGAAATGTCGGATGTTGGTGAGGATGTGGAGTAAGGGGAACCCTTCTACACTGTTGGTGGGAATGCAAGCCGGTGCAGCCACTCTGGAAAATATTATGGAGGTTCCTCATAAAGTTGAAAATAGAGCTACTGCACAACCCAGCAATTGCACTACTGGGTATTTATCCCAGAGTTACAAATGTAGTGATCTGAAGGGGCACTTGCACCCCATTGTTTATAGCAGCAATGTCCACTATAGCCAAACTATGGAAAGAGCCTTGATGTCCATTGACAGATGAATGGATAAAGAAGATGTGGCATATATATATATATATAGAGAGAGAGAGAGAGAGATATTTGCACAATGGAATATTATGCAGCCATCAGAAAATGAAATCTTGCCATATGCAACAACGTGGATGGAACTAGAGGGTATTATGCTAAGCGAAATAAGTCAATTAGAGAAAGGCAAGTATCATATGATCTCAGTGATATTATGAATTTGAGAAACAAGGCAGAGGATCATAGGGGAAGGGAGGGAAAAATGAAACAAGACAAAACCAGAGAGGGAGACGAACCATAAGAGACTGTTAATCTCAGGAAACAATCTGATGGTTGCTGGAGGGGAGGGGAAGGGGTGGGGTGGTTGGGTGATGGACACTGGGGAGGGTATGTGCCATGGTGAGTGCTGTGAATTGTGTAAGACTGATGAATCACAGACCTGTACCCCTGAAACAAATAATACATTATATGTTAATTAAAAAAAAAAAAAGGATTGAAATAAACCGACAGGGGAAAGTTAAACTTAAAAAAAAAAATAGATTGCGGCCAAAATTAATTGGAACTCATGGGCTAAACCTGCACTTTTCCTTTAAGAATTCACTAAAATTTTAGCTTTTGTTTCCCCACCCACTACAATGGTAGCCCCTGGTCCTTGCTCTGCTAAGGGTGAAATAGTTGATTATGTCCAATCTCTTCTTGGAGGGACTTGGCACTTCAGGAATTCAGTTCATTCAGTTACATACAACACAGGTCTCTAATGTGCTCAGAAAGTTATGATTTTGTAGTTCATCTAGCTTTTGTTCATTATTTGGGCAGGGTAGCATTTTCATGATGTTTTCTTCCTTACTATACTTTTAATGTCTGTTGAAGCTATTGTTCTATCTCCTCTTTTAATCCTGATATTGGTGATTTGTGTTTTATCTATTTTGTTTTTGATCAGCTTTTATTGATGTGTATCCATTTTATTAATCTCTTCAAGGATCCAACTTTTTTTTTTTGATGATTCTTTTCCATTACTGGTCTACTTTCTATTTCATTGATTTTTGTATGTGCTTAAAATGTTATTCTTTCTACTTTGATTTTACTTGTTTTGCTTCTGGTGTCTTGAGTTGGTGCTTAGATTGCTGATTTTAAAATTTCTTTTTAATATATGTGGTTATATTTGTAAATTTCTCTGAAAAATGTATCTTGAGTTACATCTACAGATTTTGATACATTATATTTCCATCACCACTTAGTTCAAAATAATTATTTCTATTTTGGCTTCTTCTTTGATCCATGGTCTATTTAGAACTGTGTGGCTTGAAAACCATATATTTAGGGTTTTTTCTATTATTTTTTTATTATTGATTTTGATTTTAATTCCATTTTCACCTAAGACATACTAAGATTTTAATCTAGGTGAATTTATTGAGTGAGACTCAAAAAAACGAATCCCCATATATGGTCTATCTTGGTGAATGGTCCATATGCATTGGAAAATAATTTTATCACTTCATAGTTGTTGCATATAAATATAAATAATGTCAAGATGGTTAACAGTGTTGGACAAATACTTTCTATCTGTATCATTATGATTGTGGATTTAAAAAATTCATCCTGTTCTGTCATTTTTGGTTTTGTGTTTTAAAGCTTGGCTACAAGATATATACACATTTGGAATTGCTATCTCCTTCTGCTTGATTCTTTTATCATTGTAAAATGATACTTATTTCTGATAACACCTCTTGTTGCTTTCTTCTTCCTCCTTCCCACCTTTCCTTCTTACTCTTCTTCCTTCTTCCATAATAATACATTTTTACCTATCCTTTCACTTTCATCTTATTTGTGTCTTTGAATCTTAAACTGCATCTCACGTAAATGGAAAATCTTTCTCTTTTTCTAAATTCAGTTGGACAATTTCTGTCTTTAAATTGTAGTATAATTCCATTTATATTTTATGTAGTTATATACCTGGTTAGCTTAAGTATATTATCTTGCTATTTGTTTTCCAATTGACCCATCTTTTCTTTGTTCTTTCATTTCCTCATTTTGGGTTGACTATAGTTGTTTAATATTTAATTTTATCTTCTTCACTGTCTTTTTAGTTGTTCTCTCTTTGTCATATATTTTACTTCTACATATATTTTTAATCCTACAACATATTTTTAAAAATATTTCCTTAAACAGACAATAGTCTTCTAAATATTATTTTTAAAGTCTGATCTAATTTAGTCACATGCTATATTCTTGAAGATATTTTAAATTTTTTCACTTCAGCCTGAAAAGAAGAATCTCCTTTTAGTGTGGGTCTCCTAGAAACAAATTCTATTAAATCTTTTTTTGTAGAAATTTCTGTTACAGGGGCGCCTGGGTGGCTCAGTTGGTTAAGTGTCTGCCTTTGGCTCAGGTCATGGTCCTGGGGTCCTGGGATTGAGACACATGTTGAGCTCCTTGCTCAGTGGGGAGTCTGCCTTTCCCTCTCCCTCTGCCCCTCCCCCACCTCATGCTCGCTCGCTCTCTCTCTCAAATAAATAAATAAAATCTTAAAAAAAAAGAAAGAAATTTCTGTTACAATTGATGAACTTAAACTGACAGATCATGACCACTCAAAGTCCATAGTTTATCCTAGGATTCCCTCTTGGTGTTGTGCATTCTATGGACTTAAACAAATGTATATTTTTTCCCATATTATCATCTAGGAGTCTTATAGATTTGCATTTTATATATAGTCCTCAGATTTACTTTGAGTTAATTATTGTGAAATATTTAAGATCAGTGTTTAGATTCTTTTACTTTTTTTGTATTTTGTCCATTTTCTAGTACCATTTATTAAAAAGCTCTTCTATTGTTTTAAATTTTTTGTTTTATCTATAATTAAATCTTAATAATTTCTATTGCCCTGTATTTCATTTCACTGATCCTTTCTTTCTTTGTGTCCAGTGTTCTGTAAAGCATGTCCAATGAATTTGCATTTCTGCTATTACATTTTTCAAATCCAGAATTTCTATATATTCTTTAAAACTTTGCATTTTCTCTTGAAATTCTCCATGTCTTCCCTCATTTTGTTCATCCATCTCTGTGTATTCTTTAACCTACTTATAATAATTCTTTTGGATGTCTCGTCTATCAATTCTAACATCTGGATCATTTGTGTGTATGTCTCCACTAGCTCTCTTTTCTCCTGATTATGGGGTCATAGTTCTCTACTTCTTTGCAAGTCTAGAAATTTTTATTCTGTGTTGTACATTGTGGATTTTGGATATTTTTTATCTCATTATTTTCCTTTAAGAGTGTTGAATTTTATTGTGAGAGAAAGTTAATTTATTGGCAGTTCCCTTTAATCATATTGATGCTCAATTTTATTTATTTATTTATTTATTTATTTATTATTTTTATTTTTTAAAAGATTTTATTTATTTATTTGACAGCCAGAGACACAGCAAGAGAGGGAACACAGCAGAGGGAGTTGGAGAGGGAGAAGCAGGCTTCCTGCTGAGCACAGAGCCTGATGCCGGGCTCAACCCAGGACCCTGTGATCATGACCTGAGTCGAAGGCAGATGCTTAACAACTGAGCCACCCAGGTGCCCCGAGTCTCAATTATAGACTTGTTAAAGTGTATTTCTTCAGTTTACCATTAGTTCTAGTTGTTTTTCCTTGGATGTATTTCTTACTCTTGAGTAATGGACCTTCTGGAGTTTCAGTGGAAAGCTCAATGCATTTACCAAGAACTTTTAAGTTGACAAAATTTTAACTCAAACTCTATCTTCCTAACATTGGACAACTGCTAAAATCTCTGGTTAGCTTTTTAGCTTTTCAGATGCTGCTTTACAATTTAAATTTTTTTTTCATCATGCACATTTGCAATTTAGGACTCAGCCAAGGTAATGAGATGAATTTGCACTCATATTTGGAACTTACTGATCTGTGGTTGAGTCCTTTTGGGTATTTTCCCCTCAGTCTCAAGCCTCTCTGGGAGTCCTGAATTCCAGTCTCCATTTCCTCAGCCCTGTCTCTTTATGCTTGATTTCTTCCCCTGTTTGTCATAGTGAACTGGAATGTGCACTTAGGGAAAGTTCAGGTAAATACAGAGTTCACCTATTATCATTCCCTACTTTCATAGACTTATAGTTTTTTACTGAAGGGAAACTAAGCTAGTGGATACAGAATTCCTCCCTTCCCAATTACAGTTATTATAAAATCCCTGTCTGACAATCCCAATATCTCAACAGTACTGGATCTGTTTCTATAATCTGCATTTTTTCCCCTTGGTGTTTGATCATATCATTTTCTTTACTAACATTTCAGTAATTCTGAGTGCAAGAAATTGTAGAGTATCTAGATGATGTTTCATACTCTAGAAAGGATGAATTTTCTTTTAGAAACATTTAAAGCACAAGCATATTACTTTAATATAACCAGGAGTGAGATGATCAAAATCATATTTCAGGTTTTCACACAGAATTTAGGAGGAGTGTTAAATAAAGTTCTTAAGATGAGGAAGAAGGCAGAGTTTATTGGGAAATCATTTGCATCTTATAGGGTCATTTTATGAACTGTTACTACATACTATACTAGCTATGTTTTATGACTTCTTGCAATTATTGAAAATATATTTCAGAGCATTTATTATCTACAAAATATAGCATTTGAATTTATACTCTAATAGATAAAAATATGCCTCATGCTCATCTTAGAGCACTTAAACCTTCTCAGACTATAGATGTCAGGAGACTTGGGGACCTGAAACCTCATGAGAAAGAATATGGTATAGGAGAATAAGTCTGAATAGGATTTAAAAAAAAATAGCCCAAGTAATTTAGCTAGCCAGCATTCAAATCCCAAAGATAATTTACATATTCTGAAGCAAAGGCAGTTTACTGCATTGAATATGAATAAATGAAATGTCCAGGTGATGACTTTATAATTGTCCCTAAAAATAAGCTCATTTCTTTCATAAATGTCCCACTTTTCTGGTCTCTTGAATTCTCATTTCAAAATGGGGCTTATGTTATTCTGTTTCCACATCTGGTAGGCGAAAAAGTTCTGTATCAGTCTGCTAACTCCAAACATTGCTTTTTACTGAATGTCTAATGTGTAAGATAGTTCAAATTTGGTCTGTTCTTGTTAAAGTGGAGATGAGAGAAGAGCCATTTTACTGTTAGGCATCATAAGCCTAGGACCTATAAACTTTTAGCACCTTCAGAAGATTTGAGAATCAAAAAACATGTATAAGTCTCCAAAACAAAAACCAAAAACCTTAAAAAGATAAACTGATAAATATTTGATTGAATATTTGTGAACATATTTTGTTAACTATTCACAAAAATTTCATCACTTATGAGAACGTTGTATGGATTAGACTATTTTCACTTTGCAAGAATTCCTGAATATGCATTATGATTGCTGAGGAATCACAGGCAATAAATTAAATGAATTTCTTATAGCCACTCATTTTCACCAATAAAGTTACAAAATTATTTCAAATATTTTATTCACATGGGTGCATTTTCATGTGTGATAATATCTTTGAGGGAGGGGTGTCTTAAAATCACAACTGCTGGCCTCCTCCTTCAACCTGCTCCCTTCTGCAGAGGTTCAAGAAGGTACAATTTGAAAACCACAGTAATTAGTGTTCTCTCAAATCTCTTTAAGCTTGTAACATTTATTATGTGCTCAATTTATTTCCAGAATTACAGTGTGGTTGTTATACATTGAGTAAGACAGAGCAAGCTTCCATGTAGCTTATTTCACGGTTAGGATTATGAATGGCAATATATAATTGCACTTATATCTAAGTTAGGAAACAGTTTAGTATGTAAGTAGAAATAATTCCTGAGTAATTTGCAACTTGTTCTTCAATAACATTGCTTTTGAGATTAAAACAACAACAAAACAAAACAAAACAAAACAAAAAACCAAAACTAGGCTATGGTTAAAGAAGATACTTGAAACCCCAGACTCCACATCTCATGCATGAAATCACTCTTACTTGTCACCCTATCTTACAAAAACTTACAGGAAGTGAACCAAACTGCACACAACCACAACCTGAACTCTTCATATAAAAGATGTTCTTATAGTTAAAGTGCTAGAGAAGTAACAACACATAACATCTAGTTTTATGTTATGGCACTGAGTTCTGAAAAAATATAATCTCTGGAGTTTTTAATTGAATGTCTTAAAACCTCTTACATTAAAGTTATTCTAGACCTACAAGTCAAGAGCAGCACATTTTCTGAGCTGGTTTTAAAGTAATTATTGAAGAATAGTGTTGTTCTTTTTTTAGGTCAATGGAAAAGGGTACATTCTCTACTGCCAAAAAAAAAAAAAAAAAAAGAGAGAGAGAGAGAAAATGAAAACTAGCATATTAGAAAACTTCTTTCTGAGAAATTTACAACCCAAGATACCATGAAGCAGCCTTAGCTAGAAGCATTTTCTGTTCAGTCTTGGTAATTTAAGTTCTGAATACAATTTAAGCATAATGTGTTTGTTTGGAAATTGTACCAGCTCAGGAAAATTTCACATTTTTAACTAATGTTATTGCTGTGCAGGGCCCTTTTGTGTATGTTAGCATTTGACTTATTGTTAAAAATTTGACCCTGATTAGGACCATAAAACCCTAACTTGCTTACTAAGTGCACCCTTTTATTCTTTTGGAGGAGTGATAAAAATACACACATGGATTTATTCTTCAAATAGCTAAGCATAAATGTATTTGTCCTTCTCCTTAATATTGACAGACTACTCCTGCAACTTTGCTACAACCTATTATTATGTGCATAAGCTTCATTTGTTATTCATCGGCTTTCAAGTACTTTCCACTTATCATTTATTTATTTGTTTATTTATTTATTTTTTACTCTTCATTGTCTATAATTGCTTCTTAAATACTTTCAAATAAAACTTCTTTACTTATGATTTGTATTCTTCCCAAAAATCATTCCCAGTAGTCACGGTGAATCATTGCCACCCCTTTTCTTACCATTTTGTGCTAAATAAGCATATTTTACTGCGGCCTATGTGACTAATTTCATTTCCTGCTGTTCTAAGAGAAATCTCCCAGCCCACTGAAATCATTCTTAGAAGGACTGCTGAAAGACTACTTCTCAGTATGTGCAGAAGTTTCCAATATTTGTCTCTCTTTGTGACAGAGACTACTGTTTAATTGACTATACTTCCCTCAAAATATAAGGACTTTTCATGGAGGAAATATGATAGAACAGGCTTTAATTTTTGTGATTATTCTGTTACTACAAATATATATATATTTATTATATATATTTATATATATATTTATACTACAAATATATATATATATATATATATGAGTTGGGTGTCTGGATGCCTTGGTTCTAAGGTATGAAGGACTAAATTGTTAGTATCTACTTGGCATAGAGAAAAAAAATAAAGAGCCTAATTCAATCAAATAATGTGATACTGTTCGGTATTTGTTACTTGAATCTGTCAGAAAATTAGATATGTGCATGTTGTATGTCAGAGCTCTTCCCCCAGAGAGTTGTGGCATAGGAATGCCAGAGGAAATGGACTTACATCTTGAGTGAATTCCCTGGAGTTTTATGCATCTGCTGTTAGTCTTCTTAAACATGTCAAGCAATAGGGAACTAGATCTTCAGGGACCATTAGACCCACCCCTGAATAATAACTGGGTCATCTCTGAAGGCAGTGAAATACTGAAAAGATGCAGTCTTGGCTCACTGTGTCTTGAAAGTTGAATAGTTTTCACAAAGCACTGGATTTAAGCCGAGGTTTCATGCAGTACACACCCTTAGCGAGAGTTCATGCATTCAATGCAAAATTGATTACATATCTCATGAAAGCTGCAGCATCAGACTACTACTGAATACCTCCTCTTAGACCAACAAACCAAGAACTGCCTCCTCAGCAGAAACAAGGTCTATTAAGAGAAAAAGCACTAGAGACTCAGCCTGTGCTGGAGATTCTCTGACTTCATCATGAGAAGGGAAAGGTCTGGTGGGCTACAAAATACAATAACAAAATCACCTTGTCACCTAACATTGCAATAAGGCTAGCATTCATTTACTCACTCATTCATTCATATAACAATATTTGTTCGAGCATCCACAACATACCAGGCAGTGGTAAGACATGGTATGGGGTGATGTCTGTTTTGCCTTTGTAACTCCAGCACTTGCTTGTTATACGTGCTTAATACACTGTCTTTGTCTTCACGTTGCAGGACATGTATTCCAATGACTATAATACATGATACACTGTTAGAGAATCATTAAAAATGAGAAGTCACTTTCAAATATTATGCTTTCAATACTTTAAATATTTATTCCTCTTCCTCAGCCTTGGCTTTTTTGTATGTGTGACTTTCAAACAGTATTTTCTATTTGTTTATTATTCCTCCCTATATAATGATATTTGCATAAAGTATTTGACTATTATTCTTCTTACTATACTCATATTTGAAAATCAAATCCCATATCATAAGGGAAGCCTGGCAATCACAATCAGTCAGTTTCTGATGTCATCTTCAAATAAGATACAATATTTAGTTGCAGAAATAGTGACAAGAATTGAAAAAAGACTTTCATCAGACATTGGTTTGTTACATGTAAACATTTGAAACATCTTATAATTTTTGCTATCCTGGTGTTGGCCTTTCCTAATTTTTCATATGCCAGGGATGTCAGAAAATGAAAATGTTCTGGTCTCTCTTGACCTCGGAGAATGAATCTGTATGATTGTGTATGAATAATATACATATATCTCATGTTTGCATGTGATTGTGGCTGTGTTGACTTCTGTGATCAAATCAGTGGCTTATTTATTTGTTGATGATGGTTACTTTCACTGGAGTCTGTTACCAAAACAAAAACTGGTGTAAAAATCTACCAGTCTTGAGAACGCTGACAACAAAAAGCACTACCTGTTAGCTTCCACAACAACTGTATCAGTGAGGTGGGAGGCCCAAATGTGCTCTGAAAAGGTGTTAGAAAATTCATTAACAATATATATTTTTTAAATATTTTATTTTTAAGTAATCTCTACGCCCAATGTGGGGCTCACACTTACAACCCTGAGGTCCAGAGTCATATGCTCTACTGACTGAGTCAACCAAGTACCCCTTATTAACAATATTTTTTATCTGTTTAGCATCAATTCTAATCATTGCTTAATCTGTCCAGTGGTCAGCAGGCTTCACTACTACTGTCTTTCAGGATAGATGGTGGGCTTATATTTAAAAGTATAAACAAATTTTATACATATTACAGTTGTGGGCTGAGACCCCAGACTCAACAGTCTTTTGTCTTAATGGCAACCAACCATTACCAAACCATGAGATCTCCGTTGACCTGTCAAACAATTGTTCATAAAGGAAGTGTCCCACTGGCTCAGATTCCTGCAGTTGCTAGAATTCTGGAGAGGTTCATTAGCTTCCATTCACCTAGGTATCAATTTTTATTTATTAGGGTATGTGTTTGTATGGTACCCTGTTTTAGCAATAGACATTTTTTGTGGGATTGAGGAGTCATGTATGTTGATGTGTGGAGTATGTGTGGAGCTGCTCCGAAGCACTTTCACTTTTTAAGTATCAATAACAGTAATGTGAGAGCACTACACTTGGAAATTTCCTGCCCCTGGCCACATTCACAGTCCTTCCATCTGCATTCATTTTCAAGTATTTAACTCAGATTATCCTGTTACAAATCTAGTGCTTTGAGACATGCTGGCTCCATTTGGTAGAAATACTTTATTTTGACCTTTTGGATTCCTCACCACTTTTGCATTGCTTTTCTGTAAAGCATGCTTGGGTAATTTTTTGAGAGCCCAATTCATGAATCCTTGGCAAACATCAGACAGTGTGAATATGTTAATGATCCTAAAATACATATTACACATTCAAATGACTCTGACTTATGTATGTGACATATTCTAGTTATTTTACTCCCCAAACTATTAATAATAATGTTCAGGGGCAAAATCTGTCTCTCTTTGGACCTTTGAAAATAAAACCAGCATATATATGCAGTTTTTAAAGGCAACATTTTGAGCTTGCAAATATAGCAGATTTAGTTGCTTTTAAGTCTGTATTTGATTGTTTTAACAACTTTAATAATACTGAGGTTGCTAAATTGCTGATGACTCTCCACTTAACTTTTGTTCTAAAGAACTCAGGGTGGCACACGTTTATCTTGGAATACTTGCAAAATAAGGTGATGAAAGACCAATTGTTACATATACATGTGAATAATATTAACATAAGTAATAATCTATGATTGCTGATGACAACTCAGATCCATTTCAACATTGCACCTTTCATCTTATAGAGCCTTATAGTTTAGAAAATGATTATCCATACATTGATTCACTCTGATTTTGATAATCACTATGATTATTGCCATCATCATCTTCATCAAGGATTTATTTATTGTTTACATAATATAAAGCACTAAAGAATTGATAGATCCAGTCTTTGATCTTAAAGACAATATTTTTTTCCAAGTAAATGTATAGATGACTTGATACTTTCTTATTTCAATTTTTCATATGATTGCCATGAATTAGGAAGGGTACTATCTCCATTCCACAAAAAGAAAAACTAGGCTTAAAATAAGTAAAAGTAGGGGTACCTGGGTGGCCAGTCAGTTAAGCATCTGACTTTTGATTTTGGCTCAGGTCATGATCTCAGGGTCTTGGGATGGAGCCCCATGTCAGGCTCCTCACTCAGGGGAGTCTGCTGGAGATTCTCTCTCTCCCTCTCTCTCTGCCCCTCCCCCTTGTGCACAGACTCCCTCTCTCTAAAATAAATAAATAAATAAATCTTTAAAATAAAATAAAATAAGTAAAAGTAGTTTATCTAGGAATAAAAAGCATTAAAGAACCAGGTTAGTTCTGCTAATAGTCTAGAGTGTTCTTTATCATTTATTCTATTTTAAAGGGAGTGACTAAAAAGTTTAAAAATTGAGAGACAACATTCTGAAAACACAGGAAAAGAAAGTTCTCTTGTAGAACAGTAAGAATATAGATATTATTTAAAATAAATTTCAGGAGTGCCTGGTGGCTCAGTCAGTTGAGCATCTGCCTTTGGCTCAGGTCATGATCCCAGGGTCCTGGGATGGAGCCCTGTGTTGGGCTCCCTGCTTGGTGGGGACTCTGCTTCTTTCTCTTCCTCTCCCTCTGCCCTTCTCCCCCTGTCATGTTCCTCCCCAAATAATAAAATAAATAAAATCTTTAAAAAAATAGATTTCAACCTTTTCTTCAAGTTAAAAACAAAACAATCAAAAAAACCCACCAAACTACAACCTTGTTTTCTCTGACTATTACAGAGGAAAGTAGCACTAAGTAAAGATGTGTCCATCTCAGAGTTTTCTACTGATTCGAAAATTATCTATAGATTCTGTTTTAAGTTTGGGTCATTAGACTATCTCCAGAAAAAAATTTCACAAGAGATCTATTTGGATTAAAAATGCATTCTGATGACTCTTTTCATTGCATTGAACAACCAAATTAGTTTGTATGTGTTCCTTTCTGGAAAGCATATAATAGAATAGTGATATTTACAACAACTGCCCCTGATTAGCCCAGCTATCCCCTAAACTACTGTTCTTTTAGCAAAGATAAATATTGACATTTTACTTCTAGGTCTATCACTGTCCTAGAAACACATGATCATATCTTCAGCCTTCTCACTTTTGAGGTTATATATTACTGCTCTGAGTTATCAAATTTATTCCAAGGGTCACAGTCAATGCCTTTGGTCATCAATGCCCTTAGTCACATCCTTTCCTTCTTTACACTGCCAGGATCACATTCTTTCTCAGTGTTCTCTTTGCTGGGGGATGATGTTGCATTTTACCAGATAACTCAAATTTGTGCACATATCTTGGAATTCAATGCTAAACTACTTTGCAAACATTGGAAGAACATCAAGATTTGCCCCACCTCTGTCTCCTCACTTGGGTAAAATGTGGAAACACAATGCTTAGTAATCTAAAAGGCACAATTTCTCACCTAGAGCTGTACCAAACCTGGATTTATTCCAGAGAGCCTAATATTTTGGCAACCCTTCAAATCAATATACAGTAAATATTTCTTCAATATTTACCTAGAAAATAGTCTGAGGTATATGCAGGAAACAGATGTAGATGGAAAAACATGGCTGTTGGTAGTTTTCAGCCTTGACTTTATTTTCCTGAACAATTAATTCACCTTTGGTGACAAACTAGCAAACCCCAATCAGTAAAACAAAACTCTCCAGTTAACTGGCTTCCCTTGGACGACACATTGGAGGCTCCTCTTCTATTAACATATTTCTTAGAGGTATCACCCCTACCCTATGTGGCTGTTCAAACTAGTCTTTTCAAATGAACTTTTCCTCACAAGGACTCTGGTAAATTTTTTTTTACACCTCGTTCTATTTCCAGATAGTTTCTTTCTTTTCTTTTTATATTGGTGAAGTTTCAGGGCCCTTTAATTAATCCTGCTATTAATCCCATTCTGCTCTTTTCCCAAAAAATCTATTTATTGGCGTCAAAGCTTCCACTACTTGCAGGAGACACAAGTTAGTGGGAAAAATATTTTAGTACAATGCAATTCCTTTCTCATAATGATGAATAAGTGGAGATGCCAAAAAGGGAAATAGTTTACTTAAAGTCATCCAGTATTAGTACTATCAAAAGTAGCTCTGAGCCCACGTTCGTACTTACTCTATAATGTAATTAGATTAAGAAATGATGTGAATGAGATTTTTTGCATCCATGTTCATCAGGGATATTGGTCTGTAATTCTCCTTTTTGATGGGGTCTTTGTCTGGTTTTGGGATCAAAGTAATGCTGGCCTCATAAAATGAGTTTGGAAGTTTTCCTTCCATTTCTATTTTTTGGAACAGTTTCAGAAGAACAGGTATTAATTTTTCTTTAAATGTTTGGTAGAATTCTCCTGGGAAGCCATCTGGCCCTGAGCTCTTGATTGTTGGGAGATTTTTGATTACTGCTTCAATTTCCTTAGTGGTTATGGGTCTGTTCAGGTTTTCTATTTCATCCTGGTTCAGTTTTGGTTGTTTATACATCTCTAGGAATGCATCCATTTCTTCCAGATTATCTGATTTGCTGGCATATAGTTGCTCATGATATATTCTTATAATTGTTTGTATTTCTTTGCTGTTGGTTGTGATCTCTCCTCTTTCATTCATGATTTTATTTCTTTGGGTCCTTTCTCTTTATTTTTTGGTAAGTCTGGCCAGGGGTTTATCAATCTTATTGATGCTTTCAAAGAACCAGCTCCTAGTTTCGTTGATCTGTTCTACTGTTCTTTTGGTTTCTATTTCACTGATTTCTGCTCTGATCTTTATTATTTCTCTTCTCCTGCTGGGTTTAGGCTTTATTTGCTGTTCTCTCTCCAGCTCCTTTAGGTGTAGGGTTAGGTTGTGTATTTGAGACCTTTCTTGTTTCTTGAGGAAGGCTTATATTGCTATACACTTTCCTCTTAGGACTGCCTTTGCTGCATCCCAAAGATTTTGAACAGTTGTGCTTTCATTTTCATTTGTTTCCATGAATTTTTTTAATTCTTCTTTAATTTCCTGGTTGACCCATTCATTCTTTAGTAGGATGCACTTTAGCCTCCATGTATTTGAGTTCTTTCTGACTTTCCTCTTGTGATTGAGTTCTAGTTTCAAAGCACTGTGGTCAGAAAACATGCAGGGATGATCCCAGTCTTTTGGTACCAGTTGAGACCTCATTTGTGACCTAGGATGTGATCGATTCTGGAGAATGTTCCATGAGCACTAGAGAAGAATGTGCATTCTCTTGCTTTGGGATGGAATGTTCTGAATATATCTGTGAAGTCCATTTGGTCCAGTGTGCCATTTAAAGTCTTTATTTCCTTGTTGATCTTTTGCTTAGATGAACTGCCCATTTCACTGAGGGGGGTGTTAAAGTCCCCTACTACTATTGTATTGTTGTCAATGTGTTTCTTTGATTTTTGTTATTAATTGGCTTATATAATTGGCTGCTCTCATGTTAGGGGCATAGATATTTACAACCGTTAGATCTTCTTGTTGGATATGATATAGTGGTCAATAGGATCCAACAATACATTAAAAGGATTATTCACCACGACCAAGTGGGATTTATTCCTGGGCTGCAAGGCTGGTTCAACATCCACAAATCAATCAGTGTGATAGAATACATTAATAAAAGAAAGAATAAGAACCATATGATCCTCTCAATAGATGCAGAAAAAGCATTTGACAAAGTACAGCATCCTTTCTTGATTAAAACTCTTCAGAGTGTAGTTATAGAGGGAACATACCTCAATATCATAAAAGCCATCTATGAAAAACCCATAGCGAATATCATTCTCAATGGGGAAAAACTGAGAGCTTTCCCCCTAAGGTCAGGAACACGGCAGGGATGTCCACTATCACCACTGCTATTCAACATAGTGTTAGAAGTCCTAGCCACAGCAATCAGACAACAAAAAGAAATCAAAAGCATCCAAATTTACAAAGAAGAAGTCAAACTCTCACTCTTTGCAGATGATATGATACTTTATGTGGAAAACCCAAAAGACTCCATCCCAAAACTGTTAGAACTCTCACAGGAATTCAGTAAAGTGGCAGGATATAAAATCAATGCACAGAAATCAGTGGCATTCCTATACACCAACAACAAGACAGAAGAAAGAGAAATTAAGGAGTCGATCCCATTTACAAATGCACCGAAAACCATAAGCTACCTAGGAATAAATCTAACCAAAGAGGCAAAGGATCTGTACTCAGAAAACTATAAAATACTCATGAAAGAAATTGAGGAAGACACAAAGAAATGGAAAAATGTCCCATGCTCATGGATTGGAAGAACAAATATTGTGAAGATGTCAATGCTACCTAGAGCAATCTACACATTTAATGCAATCCCTATCAAAATACCATCCACTTTTTTCAAAGAAATGGAACAAACAATCCTAAAATTTGTATGGAACCAGAAAAGACCCCAAAAAGCCAGAGGAATGTTGAAAAAGCAAAGCAAAGCTGGCAGCATCACAATTCCGGACTTCCAGCTCTATTACAAAGCAGTAATTATCAAGACAGTATGGTACTGGCACAAAAACAGACACATAGATCAATGGAACAGAACAGAGAGCCCAGAAATGGACCCTCAACTCTATGGTCAACTAATCTTTGACAAAGCAGGAAAGAATGTCCAGTGGAAAAAAAAATAGTCTCTTCAACAAATGGTGTTGGGAAAATTGGACAGCCACATGCAGAAGAATGAAACTGGACCATTTCCTTACACCACACACAAAAATAGACTCCAAATGGATGAAAGACCTACATGTGAGATAGGAGTCCATCAAAATCCTAGAGGAGAGCACAGGCAGCAACCTCTTCGACCTCAGCTGCAGCAACTTCTTCCTAGAAACATCGCCAAAGGCAAGGGAAGCAAGGGCAAAAATGAACTATTGGGACTTCATCAAGATAAAAAGCTTGTGCACAGCAAAAGAAATAGTCAACAAAACCAAAAGACAAGCGACAGAATGGGAGAAGATATTTGCAAATGACATATTAGATAAAGGGCTAGTATCCAAAATCTATAAAGAACTTATCAAACTCAAGGGGAACCCTCCTACACTGTTGGTGGGAATGCAAGCTGGTGCAGCTGCTCTGGAAAACAGTATGGAGGTTCCTCAAAAAGTTGAAGATAGAGCTACCATATGACCCAGCAATTGCACTCCTGGGTATTTACCCCAAAGATACAAATGTAGGGATCCAAAGGGGTACGTGCACCCCGATGTTTATAGCAGCAATGTCCACAATAGCCAAACTGTGGAAAGAGCCAAGATGTCCATCGACAGATGAATGGATAAAGAAGATGTGGTAAATATATACAATGGAATATTATGCAGCCATTAAAAGGAATGAAATCTTGCCATTTGCAACAATGTGGATGGAACTGGAGGGTATTATGCTGAGCGAAATAAGTCAATCAGAGAAAGACATGTATCATATGATCTCACTGATATGCGGAATTCTTAATCTCAGGAAAGAAACTGAGGGTCGCTGGAGTGGTGGGGAGTGGGAGGGATGGGGTGGCTGGGTGATAGACATTGGGGAGGGTATGTGCTATAGTGAGCACTGTGAATTGTGTAAGATTGTTGAATCACAGATCTGTACCTCTGAAACAAATAATACATCGTATGTTGAAAAGAAGAAGATAGTAGGAAGGGTAAAATGAAGGGGGGGAATCGGAGGGGGAGACGAAGCATGAGAGACTATGGACTCTGAGAAACAAACTGAGGGTTCTAGAGGGGAGGGGCATGGGGGGATGGGTTAGCCTGGTGATCGGTATTAAAGGGGGCACGTATTGAATGGAGCACTGGTTGTTATATGCAAACAATGAATCATGGAACACTACATCAAAAACTAATGATGTAATGTATGGTGATTATCATAATAAAATAAAATAAAATAATAAGTTAAAAAAACAGAAATGATGTGAATGAAAAAGGGAATAAAACATAAGATATCACATACCCTTAAGGTTTTAAAAAAAAACTTATTAAAGTTTATGCAAGATCCCTTTCAATATCTTAACCTTGTAATTTTGACTCTCAATATATATTTTTGGGCTCTAATTATATCTTCCATTTTTTCCCCTATTCCCCTCAGCCTCGGAACCCCTTACACCCTTCATCTAGTTAATTCCTATGCTTTTTTGTATATCATTTTAGGCCTCATTTTCTGGAAGAATCCTTTTTATACTATCCACATTAAATGCTTTTTTTCTACCCTTGTCCTTATCAGTAGCATGCATTCAACTGTAATCAATAGTAATTTATATTTGTTTAGCAATTTTTCTTGCATACTGTCCTGCAAGCTCTGATGAGGGCAGAGACTTACCTGTTTTGATTATTTTTTCTACATTTCTTTTGCAGACCATGCCAACTGTGGCCACAGATTTTGGCAAGTGACCCAGCCTCAACCAGACTCCTCATACCAGTGTAACTGATCTAGGGAGCAGCATATGAGTCATAATGGAGCTGTAAAACTATAGATGCTAAGGAAGATACTATTTTTCCTTTTGATTGATAGGATGTAATCCAAATGCCCTGGATCCATCCTCTTAGGAGCAGCTGGAGAGATAGAGATAGAGATAGAGATAAAGACAAAGATAAAGATAGAGATAGTGACGTCTCAGGTATTAGAGTCCTGAGATTAAAGTATCCCAAGGCTGGCTCCATTTCTGCCCCTGCCACAGTATGGCTAATTGACCCCAAAATATTCAATTTTTAATTTTTTGGTTATTTTGCATAAGCTAATATGAGTTGAATCACTTTCTCCTGCAACAACATTTCTAACTAATAATTTGCTGTATTTATAGAATCAAGTACAGTGTCACATGTGCTCAAATAATTCTTAAATAAGAAACAATAAATATTTTTGGATTTAATTCTGAAATTATCTGTTTCACAAGAAGGGGTATCTCTACTGGTTCTAATTCATGCCATGTAAATCAACAATAAATGTGCTAAATATTGATAATCCTATTGTCTAGTGACTTACAGACTTCAGAAAAACCTTATGAAACAAAGTTATTTTGATATATGAATTTGAATGAATCAACAAAATCCTTACATTATAACTTCAAAATATAGAATTTAAAAACTAAGTCAAAATAAGCAGGATACTAAACAGAAATAAGTCCTGTACTGCAGGAATTTAGACACATCATAAACTAGGGTCATATGATTCAATGGCAGATTTGTTAACTCTTAAAGAATATGAGAATAAAGGAATTTATGACTCATAATAGAGATAACCATTCTGTAAAATGAAGATAATAATTGTGGCATGGACTTTTATCAGATTTTGGCTGCCCTGTATCCAAATCTGCTTACTATTAGTACCCCTAGCTCACATTGGAGGAATACTTGATTGAATAAGTTTTCAATAGAAAATCATGTCCATTCTACTACAGAATCTGAAGATTCTTTTCTCTTCCCCAGCACATAAATTTGACTTGGCCAATCAGCTGCTTTATTGCTTGAGTAAGTGACACAAGTATTTGGAAACTTGTAAGGGTTTTCTGCAAGGAGCACTATGGTGTACCAAACAGTCATTGCTTTAAGAAACTGTTGGGATTCTTGCAGTCACACCACTGGAGATGTTTTGCTTTCTTCTTCAACCCAGTTTCCCTAGATCCTACCAGTTTGGTTATCTCCCTAATCTCTTTTCAGTTAATTCCTTTCAGCTTGATTTATCTAAAGTTGGATGCTGAATAATACAAATGCCTACTCTAAAAGAGGTTTGATAAAAATTAGATGGGATAATTTTGCAGGATATTTAATGCAGAATTTGGTCCATGGATCTGCTGCAATAACCCAATGAACAGCATGGTTCCTGGCATATATTAGGACTACTAATTATTTGTCAAATGGATACATAATTATAGGAAGAACTGAAAATGGTAAACTATAGCACAGCCTCATACAATTTTGCATGCTTTATGAAAGCAAATCCCATGTCTTGTAGTTAATGTGGACATTGAGCTATATACATGTGTTTTTAAACCAAAATGCTCAGTATCACAGAAATCATTCCTGGAAACAGCTTGGTTCAGATGCCCTGAAACTTAGCTGTGGGTTAGGAATTGGCTGTGCTAATTGGCTTAAGTTGGAGGTGGGTTCAGCCTTTGTGCTTCAGGTAAAGCTGAACCCACCCCCAATTTAAGCCAATTAGCACAACAAATTTCCAGGGCCACAGGTAAGTTATAGGGCATAAGAACCAAGGGGGGCTAATTAGTTATGAGCAGATATTTAATGAGGGCTTCTGAGAAAGAAGCTTCCTTACACTTTTAAAAGAGCTATAGGGAATAATGTTAACTTGAGTTGTAGGAAAAGAACAGAGAAATATGTAACTCTTACAGCTTCTGGGGACTATTCTGTAACCGCATTAAGATGAAAACAGCTACTACAAAAGGGTGAAGCAAATATATAGAAATAAATTAGGTCTTTGTAATATTGTTGGCCAGCTTGATCCTGATGAACCTTTAGTCCTTACAGTTACTTGTGTCATTAACTATTTCTATTGTTTCATCCTATTTGAGTGAGACATTCTTTCATTTACAACCAATAGCTTCCTAATGACTCATCTGTAGTGCCACAGCTCAGGTTAAATTGAATCCTCTGTCACATAGGTATCCTTGATCTAAACCCGTAATAATCACCCAAAAATCTCTGCATCTGCCAATAAAGGATGCCTTTGGGGTATAAGTATTGGTTAGAACTCTTTCTATTCCAAGTGACAGAAAATAAGACCAAATTAACTTAAACAAAAAAGAGAAATTTATTACTCATATCACTGAAAATTTTAGGAAAAGTTTGATTTAGCGACTTGAGTAACATTGACATGTCACACTTTATGGTCCATCCATTGGTTATGCACATCTATTAGTCTAATTCTTAGTGTCCACCAAGTGGCCAGATGGCCATCAGCAGCTCCACACCTACATCATTCTGCTTCCAAGTTCAGCAGGAAAGAAAAAAACCGTCTCTTGGACTAATTTGGAAAAGTAAGTCTTATCTCTGATCTCTTTTACCAGAACTGGGTTACTTCCTCTCTACAGAACAATTACTGTGGTAAAGAGTACACAATTAACAAGGCTAAAGTGACCGGTCCACTTAGAAGGCCAGAGACAGAGAGAATTCTGCTTGAAAATCTTATACTGAGATTGAGAAAAAGGGTGGTTCACTGCAGGACAATTGGGGACCTTGATATCAGGCAATTTTAGAATGCAAGAGAAATGACAGACAGCAAATGCCTACTGCATTCAATTAAAAAAGGGCAAATTCTAAGCAATTTAGAGTTATATTCTGAATTATAGCTCATATACAATTTTAGAATTAGATGAGACCTACCTAGAGACTTGACCTTTTGGGAAGTATGAGGTGTGTAACCAGTTGGTGACAGAGCCAAGATTAGAACCTAGGACTCCTCACCCTCAGAAAGTTCTTTTTTGGTATGACTCCAGAACTACAGGAAGAGTATTGACCCATAACTAGACAAATCTCTGAGTCTCAGTTTCTTCTGTTAAATGGGGATAAGTTGTTGTGTTTGTTTTTTTGTTTTTTTGTGGGTTTTTTTTTTTTTTTTTTTTTGAGATTAATCCAGATATTAAATGCCTTGAAGTGCCAAGTACAGAGTCTGGAACAAAGGAGATTCTATTATGACTCTAATTGTATTTTGTTCTTTAACAAAGTTATGTTTTTCTCTTTACCTAAAGGATCACGTAAGCGTGCTATCCTGGTTTCATGGAGAACAGAGACATCTTTTCATACATTCAGTCCAAGCATCTTCAACATTTTTCAGAACATCTTCAATATTCTCAGAGAGCTTTCAAGTCAGTTATTACTAGAATACATATTGCTTCTAAGTCGAGAGGAAAGTTTTATCCAGAAGAAAAAAGCCTTCAAGGATAAGAAATTTCTGGTTTAAATAATCAAGGTTTATCTATAGGGTCACTGGACTGTCTCTGCTATGGGCCCAACTTCAAGCATGTGTGACCTTTGACATGTCACTTAACTTCCCTGGCTTTGGTATCTTTATCAGTAAAATGAGGATAACTTTCTACTTTCTTTTTTAAAAAAGATTTTATTTATTTATTGAAAGAGAGAGAGACAACCAGGGGGAGAAGCAGACTCCCCACTGAGCAGGGAGCCCAACATGGGGCTTGATCCCAGAACCCTGAGATCATAACCTGAGCCGAAGGCAGACACTTAACCATCTGAGCCACCCAGGCACCCCAACTTTCTACTTTCTTACATACTGTTATTGGGGTAATTAAATAAGACACTGTACAAAATCAATCTACAGAAATCTCTTGCCTTTCTATATACCAATAATGAAGCAGCCAAAACAGAAATAAAGAAAACAGTTCCATTTATAATTGCACCAAAAATAATAAGATACTTAGGAGTAAACCTACCCAAAGAGGTGAAAGACCTGTACTCTAAAAACTATAAACAATGATGAAAGAAACTTAAGATGATATAAAGAAATGGAAAGACATTTCCATGTTCATGCACTGGAAAAACAAATATTGTTAAAATATCTGTACTACCTAAAGCAATCTACACATTTAATGCATCCTTATCAAAATGCCAACAGCATTTTTCACACAGCTAGAACAGACAATCTTAAAGTTTGTATGGAACCACAGAAGACCACAAATAGCCAAAGCAATCTTGAAAAACAAAAGCAAAGCTAAAGGCATCACAATTCCAGACTTCAAGTTATATTATAAAGCTGTAATGATCAAAACAGTATGGCACTGGCATTAAAAAAAAGACACAGATCAATGGAAGAGAATAGAAAACTCAGAAATTAACACACAGGGGCACCTGGGTGGCTCAGTTGGTTAAACATCTGCCTTCAGCTCAGGTCATGATCCCAGGGTCCTGGGATCGAGCCCCGCATTGGGCTCCCTGCCCCGCGGGAAGCCTGCTTCTCCCTCTCCCAATCCCCCTGCTTGTGTTCCCTCTCTCACTGTGTCTCTATCTGTCAAATAAATACATAAATAAGTCTTTAAAAAAAAAGAAATTAACACATAATTATATGGTCAATTAATCCTCGACAAAGCAGGAAAGAATATCCAGTGGGAAAAAGACAGTTTCTTCAATAAATGGTGTTGGGAAAACTGAACAGCAACATGCAAAAGAATGAAACTGGACCACTTTCTTAGACCATACACAAAAATAAATTCAAAATGGATTAAAGACTTAAATGTGAGACCTGAAACCACAAAAATTTTAGAAAAGAGCACAATCAGTAATTTTTCTGACATTGGCTGTAGCAACTTTTTTCTAGATAGGTCCCATGAGGCAAGGGAAACAAATGCAAAAATAAACTATTGGGACTACATTAAAATAAAAATCTACTGCACAGTGAAGGAAACAACCAACAAAACTAAAAGGCAACCTATACAATGGGAGAAGATATTTGCAAATGACATATCTGATAAAGGAGTAGTATCCAAAATATATAAAGACTGTATACAACTCAACACTCACAAAAACAAATAATCCCATTAAAAAATGGGCAGAAGACATGAACAGATATTTCTCCAAAGGAGACATACAGATGGTCAACAGACAAATGAAAGGGTTTTCATCATCACTTATCATCAGGGAAATGCAAATCAAAACTACAATAAGATGTCACCTCACACCTATTAGAATGGCTAAAATAAAAAACAAAAGAAAGAACAGGTGTTGGTGAGGATGTGGAGAAAAAGGACCCTTGTGCATTGCTGGTGGGAATGCAAACTGGTGCAGTCACTGTGGCAAACAGTATGGAGGTTCCTCAAAAAGTTAAAAATAGTGGGCTGCCTGGGTGAATCAGTTGTTAGGCGTCTGCCTTCTGCTCAGGTCATGATCCCAGGGTCCTGGGATCGAGCCCTGCATTGGGCTCGGCCTGATTCTCTCTCTCCCACTCCCTCTGCTTGTGTTCCCTCTCTCGCTGTCTCTTTCTCCATCAAATAAATAAATAAAATCTTTTAAAAAATAATAATAATAAATACAAAATTTAAAAAAAGTTAAAAATAGAACTACACTATGATCCAGCAATCACACTACTGGGTGTTTTTACCCAAAGAATACTAAAACAGTAAACAGTAACTCAAACGGATACATACACCCTGATATTTATAGCAGCATTATTTACAATAGCCAAGATATGGAAGCAGCCGAAGTGTTCATCGACTGATGAATGGATAAAGAAGTGGTATCTATATACAGTTTAATATTATTCACCCGTAAAAAAGAAAGAAATCTTGCCATTTACAACAACATGGATGGAGCTAGAGAGTGTAATGCTAAGTGAAATAAGTCAGAGAAAGACAAATACGAAACGATTTCATGCATATGTGGAATTTAAGAAACAAAATAAATGAGCAAAGGGAAAAAGAGAGAGAGAAAGACGAGCCAAGAAAGAGACTCTCAACTCTTAACTATAGAGAATAAACTTCAGAGGGGAGGTGCTAGGGGAATGGGTGAAATAGGTGATAGGGATTAAGGAGTCCTTTTGTGATGAACACTCAGTGATTAAAATAGAAACTTAAAAAAAAAAAGAATTAAGGAAAAAGATAGAAACTCAACCCCTGGGGGGCACAGCTCTCTCTCTCTCTCTCTCTCTCTCTCTTTCTCTCTCTCCCTCTCTCATCCCCTCCCTCTCATGTCTCCAGAGTGTACTTTCACTTTAATACTTTCCCACTTGTGTTGCTCGAAAAAATAAATAAGACACTGCATATGAAAGCATTTAGTAAACTATAAAGCACCATAAAACATTAAGATACACAATTATATATTTTATTCACATTAGTAAACTGATATTTAATATAGTGTCCTTTATATCACCACATATTTACCAATGTTGAATATTTTTGTACCTTTTGGCCAATTATTGAATGGGTTAAACAATATGAAGTTGCAATTTTGGGTCTGGATCAAGGATTTAATTCATGCAAATGATAAATGCTCTTTAATACTTATCCTTTCAGGGGCACCTGGGTGGCTCAGTCGTTAAGCATCTGCCTTCGGCTCAGGTCATGATCCCAGAGTCCTGGGATCGAGCCCCGCATCAGGCTCCCTGCTCAGCAGGAAGCCTGCTTCTCCCTTTCCCACTCCCCCTGCTTGTGTTCCCTCTCTCACTGTGTCTCTCTCTGTCAAATAAATAAAATCTTTAAAAAAAAAAATACTTATCTTTTCAATGGAGAACAAAGTTACTTTTTTGTTCTTTCTACACATGTGGATGAACTGCAAAAAGAAAAGAGGGAATCCGACTTCTTTCCTTCTGTTACTTCTTTATCCTTTCTCCTTCTCTTTTACAATTGAAATAGTTTCCATTTCTCAGTGGTTTACAACCTTGGTTAAAATTTGAATCACTTGGGGGCTTCAAAAACTCTAATGCCCAGGCCATCCCCCCCAGTCAATGACAGGAGCATATCTGTGGTTGGGACGCAGACATCAATGTTTCTGAAGCTCCCATGCGATTTTAGTATGAAGCCAACCTTGAGAACCATTACTCCAGTTCCCTGACATAGGCAGAGATCTCCACCAACTTCTTCCTTATTGCAAGGTCACTCAACTTACAATAGTTACCTAAGAAATGGCTATAGTAGAAGAATGTTCTTTTCCAGGAGGATTCTGAGGTTTAATTTTGACCAAAAAAAAAAAAATCAAAGATTGATATCAATTTTATTTTCTTCGACGAGGTCTTATTTTCAATTTTCTAATGTTTGTAGTGAGAAATAAAAGGAATAGCAAATTTTCATTGATATTTTCTTTGTACTCTGTAGAAACTATTATCACATTCTTGAAAATCATATTTTCACCTCCAAAGGTGTATTTCCATGGTTTGTTTGGTGGCATAACAGTTCCAGTATGCGATTCACACTTTCAAAATAAGCCATATCTCCCTTTCCTCATGTGCCTTTTCCCTCCTAAAAGTTTTCACCTGCAATTGCATCTTTTAAAGGCATGTTTGCTACCTTTTATGGTGTGAAACATAAACGCCAATGAGAAAAATAAATAAAAGTTAGGAAGAGAAAATAAGACCTGAAAGCTTATAAATAAGACCACAGAAATTCCTGACAAAGGACTTGCTCTTGTATTCTCTTTTGCTTTATAATTCAACTCAATGAACACTCAACAAACCACCATACAGGCAGCACAAAATGAGAAAATGTGAGGGCCAGTGCACAGAGAGAATTTCCTAAATAGATTGGGGGAAAAGAAGTGTATTGCAACAAGTATATGTGACTGAGATAGACAATAGGATTCCTGAGATCATGAAGCTTGAAATTTAAAATCCCCAAACTTTTCTGTCTAGTGGTCTGCAGGGAGAAAGGAGAAACTGCCTGTAGTCTTTCATTTACATGCACAATTTGAGCATCAAACATGTCATTTTACAGGGTTTAAGGTTTGGTTATATTTATTTTCAGTGCCCAGAATTGTGTTTCTATTCTGGTGACTAGAAGCAAAGAAAAAATAAAAAAAAAATTAAAGATTGGAAGATCTTTTACTTATGATAAACATATATAGTATAAGCTATTATTTTTTAACTTTTAAAAAAATTTTAACTTATTGCTTCAAAATTGACTCGATAGTGTCCTGCCCCTTGCTCTGAAAAAAGAAAGAAAGCAGAAAGACAGAAAGGAAGAAAAAGAAAAAAGATCCAAACAGAGTGCTTAAAATTAAAAAAAAAAAAAAATTAGAATGTGAGGCACCTGTGTGGCTCAGTGGTTAAGCATCTGCCTTCAGCTCAGGTCATGATCCCAAGGTCCTGGGATCAAGCCCTGCATTGGGCTCCCTGCTCTGTGGGAAGTCTGCTTCTCCCTCTCCCACTCCCCCTGCTTATGTTCCCTCTCTCACTGTCTCTCTCTGTGTCAAAAAATAAAATCTTAAAAAAAAATGATTAAAAATTTAGAATGCAACTGAAAGCCTGTCCTGAACAATTCCTGTTATTTATCACTAAATGTAACTATACACCTCTGGACAGGAAAAAATGAGAGGCCATCCATTTCATATGTCTGATAACAAAAATCATCTGAGTGAACTTACTGCCACCCAGTATCAATGAATAATGTTGAGATAACAAAAAAATGATGAGGAAACAATATACATTTAGCACATTTGACTACATAAGCAAGGGGGTTAAATATCTTAAGGAGGCAGGTTGGCTCTAAGAGGCATTTACAGAGCAGTGGGGGTTCATGGTAAAATAAAGAAATACTCATCTAAAGTGGAGAGCTGGTATTTAGATCAGGCTGATTGTGGGCATCTGAAAACAGGAAGCAAATGTTTCTAGACCTTCTCATTTCTTTTTTTAATTTGTTTTATTTTTTGTTTTTGCAAGAAAAGCTAGAAATCTGAAATTTTATGTGGAAGATTTTACATTATGATCACATGAATGATTATATAATGTTGAGAGTTAATGGACTTTATAAAAATATGGGATATCTAATATTTAATTAAAGGCTGAATATGGTCCACAGGTCACTACTGATGTCTCATTTCTTGTATTTTAATCACTCAGCTGTGTAATTTATTCTTCTAGATCCTATTAATTTCTACTGAATGGATTCTCAATCCTACTTCGATGTTTACCAAAAGTTGTTAGTTGTACTTATGTCTTCAAGTTAACCTTAAGCTTATAGACTTCAGTGGAATTTTCCTCATCTGTATAAGTGGAATTATAATAGGACCTAACTGCAAAGTTAGTTTGGGTCTTCAATGAGTTAATGTATACCAGCTCCTGTATCTTTGTAAGTGGTAAATGTGTTTACTATTATTACAAGTTTATATTGCAATATGCAATGGATCTATCCAATGATTTTTCACATAGAGGATGCTTTTAAAATATGAGTTGATTGACTGATACATAGGTCAATAGGTTTATGGCAACAAATACTCACTGAAGAACTTTTCTCACCCTATTCCACTTGGATATGATCTAGCATTAGAAGGATGTAATTGAGAAGAATTAGATTTTAGTTTTAGCCTCTGATAGCATGTGGAAGCTTAATTCTTGAAATAATTATAGTATAAACATTTTTGCAATAAATAAAATATGTCTAAATAGCTTCATAAATATTTAAACAGTGAATCCACAAATCCCACCTGTGCTTTCCAGGCAGCATACTTTGAAAGCAACAACACTTTCTTAGTATCATGTACACCATTAAAGCACATTATTTATACAAATGGAACTCCATTCTCAGGCCACCTAAGCACTCCCTACTCAGAAGGAAGCCCAGTGGTCCTCAGCAAATAAAACTGATTTCTCTCTGGATCTGCAACTCAAATGACTAAAGAAATGAGGACAGAGCTGAAAAATTATACTTCTATGGGGATAATATAAATGGTAAGTAGAAATATTTTCTTTTTATGATGAAGTCAGCTATTGAACAATCACACCGTGGATTTAGGTATTAAGAAGATCACTTGCACTCAATGGTATCTCTCTTCTAGTTTGAAAAATCTATGGTTATAATAACTATAGCCGATACATAAAACTATGAATATAAAAACAATACATGCTTTCCTTTTCAGTTCTGTTGGGATTAAAAAAAGTGTTCTAATCACCATGTAGGAATGCATATTCCTTTCCTACAAGTAGTTTAACATTTAAAAGTGACTGTCTACATATGTGGAAAAACTATCTCCTAAAAGCTTTAGGAGATGAAAAAAAACACAGTCATGGAGAAAATAATAGAATATAAAACTTTTTGATATTTCTCCTGTGAAGACTTGGTTTTGAAGTGAAAATCTGAAGACATAAAGACTTTATGGAATAGGTTCACTTAGGGGAAAGAAAAAGGAAAAAAGTATTGAAAAGGGAAATAACAAAGATTGAGTGTCTGGAGGCTCTGAAAAGGAGCAAACAATTTAAAGATTTAGGAAGCATGTTAGTATGATTTTTAGGGATGAGTAGCAATTAGAGAATAATAAGAAAGGAGAAAACTCTGGTTACACACTATTTATTCAGAGATGAACAAGGCAAAATATAGTGAGGAGACATTGAATTCTTCAGAACAGTTTGAGTCCACAGTCCAGTAGCTACTGAATTTTTCATTGTCAGGAAAGACATTAATTTCTCTCTGTTTCCTTCTCTATAGAAATCACATGAGGAGCATTAGCCTACTTTCACACACTAAGGAAATATTAAAATATGGCAGGTCTTAGTACTTAAATTACTCATGTAAAAGCCAATTGCTCTGAAAAGTAATGCTATAAAAAAGTTCAGGTCCTGTGGAAATCACTCCAAACTGCACAGAAATATTTTAAAAATCCTGATTTTTCTGATATGATAGGGCAGATAAACTTTACTGTTTTTTACTCAAAGAAATAGTAGAGCAGTGGGAATGACATGGCTTTATAGTACTCAGTTTCTCTATCTCATAATTTGCACATTATAATTTGAAGAAAATAAAATTAAATTTATAAAATTTTACACCCTGTCATAAATGCTGTACATATGTGATTGCATATACCTTATGAATGTAAGTTGGCTATAATTCAAGAGTTCAAAGTTGTCCTTGATAAAATTACTAAAAATACAACAATAAATAGAAACACACTAGTAGTACATGACTAAATTAATTAGCTCATGACAAATCAAGTTTACAAACTATAAGGGTGGGTGACCAAAAAAACATTAACAAGGATGATCTGACTAACAATACATAGATATGCTTTAGTTTGCTACAAAGAGGAAAATATCTTCTTTTTAAGAGCACAATAAACATTCATAAAAATTAGACAAGTGTTGGAGCATAAAGTAAACTTTGATAAATTTATAAAAGAATTCATACAGATAGTATTCCCTGATCATGGTGAAAGAAAACTATGAATGCATAATGAAATTAGTCTAAAAGAGATGATTTTACTTGGGAATTTAAATAATCTCTCTTAAACAACCTTTAGTTCAAAGAGGAAAGAACAGAACTGAAGAATATATACAGAAAAAATAAAAATAATTGTGATATCTATCAGAACCCAAGGGACACCATGTTCAGAGGGAAACTCATAATCTTGAAATATATATTGATTTTTTTAAAGAAGAAAAATGAGAACAAAAAAATTAAGCATCAGATGTAAAAAAAGTTTAGAAAAATAAAATGAAGGAAAATATAACTAAGAAATGTATAATAAAGGCAAACTCAAGAATAAATTATTATAGAAACCTCAAAACATAAAAAAATGCAAATTTTTAAAAATTGGTAAATAAATAAACTATAGTCTAATCAAGAAAAAAGAAAAAAGAGGAGTGACAATCCTTCAGAGCTAGAGACACTGCACCCCAACTAGCCAGGCCTACATACTCATAGGTGAAAATCTTTCCCTACCAAAGCCAGTTCATAAAGTTTTAAAGAGGTAACTCCCCTTCAAATGCACAGACATGGACACAGAAATACAAGGAACATGAAAAACCAGGGAAACGTTACATATCCTAAGGAACACAATAATTTCCCAGTAACAGACCCCAAAGAAATGGCTGTCAATTGCCTGACACATAATTCAAAATAATTGCCTTAAAGCTCAGCAAGCTACTTGAGAATACAGACAACACAATCAGAAAAAAAAAAAAAAAAGAACAAAACAAGTTCAACAAAAAGATTTGTAAATCATAAAAAAGGACCATACAGAAATTCTAAAGTGGTAGAATACAATGAATCAAATGTAAAATGCAATAGAGAGCTTCCATATCAGACTTGATGAAGCAGAAGAAGCAATCTGTGGACTCAGAGTTACATCATTATAAATTATCCAGAGGAGAAAAAAGAAAAAAATATTGAAAAATAGTAATGAAAATTTATGGGATTTATGGGACATCATAAACTGATTCAATATATGCATTATAGGAGTCTCAGAAAGAGGACAGGAAAGGGGCAGAAAATTTAGTTAAAGAACTAATGGCTGAAAACTTCCCAAATCTTGGTAGGGAAATGAAAACCCAGATTCATAAAGCCAAAAGATTCCCAAACAGTATCAACCTGAAGTGGACTACATTCAGACACATTATAATCAAATTATCAAAAATCAAAGAAAAAAGAGAATTTTTCAAGCAGCAAGAGAAAAATGACTCATTAAATATAAGGAATGCCCAAAATATCATCAATGAATTTCCGGCAGAAAACTTGCAGGCAAGGAGAGAATGGGATGATATATTCAAAGTACTAAAAGAAAAAGAACACAAAAAAAATTGCCAACCAAAAACAATGTACCTGGCAAAATTATCTTTAAAAAATGAGAAAGCATTTCCCAGAGAAACAAAAACTGAGGGAGTTCTTCATTGCTAGATTTATCTTATAAGAAATGCTTAAGGGAGTTTTTTAAATTGAAATGAAAACAGACTAAACACTGAAAAGCATATGGAAATGTAAATCTCACTCAGAAAGGTAAATACAGACATAGATTAGTGAAATGCTGTAAAGATGGTGTGTTAATTACTTTTAACCTTTGTTTTTAAATTTATTATTATTATTATTAGTAGTAGTATTACTATTATTTTTAAGTAATCTTTACACTGAATGTGGGACTCAAACTCACAACTTTGAGATTCAGAGTCACATGCTCTTGTGACTGAACCAGCCAGAGGCCCCTACTTTTAACCTTTAATATTAAAGTTAAAAGATAAAGATTGGCTAATGAATACGCAATGGAAAAGGAAGCAAGCAATTACAAGAACACAAAGTGTATGCATGTGGGAAGCGAGTAAAAATGTAGAGATTTTATATGCAATTGAAGTTAAGCTGTTGTCAACATAAAATATATGGTTATAACTACAAGATATTTTACAAAAGCCTTGAGCTAACCACAAAGAAAGAATCTAAGAAAAACACAAAAGATAGAGAAAATAATGAAAGCAAATCACTACAAAGATTCATTAAATAACAAAGGAAGAAAGCAAGAAGAGAGGAACAAAACAACTGACAGAAAACAATGAAATGATAATAGTAAGTGTTCATTTATCAAGAATATTTTTAAAAAATTTTAAAAAATATTTTATTTATTCATTTGAGAGAGAGTGAGCAAGGTAGAGAGCACAAGCAGGAGCATAGGGAGAGGGAGAAGCAGCCTCCCCTGCTCAGCAGGGGGCTTGATCCCAGGACCCTGGGGTCATAACCTGAGCCAAAGGCAGATGCTTAACCCACTTAGCCACCCAGGAGCCCCAAGAATTACTTTAAATGGATTAAGCTCATCAATCAAAAGGTGGAGAGTATATGAATGGCTAAAAAAGTAAGATCCAGTGTTATGCTGTCTCCAAGTGACTCACTTGAGATATAAAGATGTACCTAGGTTGAAAGTGAGGAGATGGGAAAAGATATTTCATGCAAATGGTAACCAAAAGAATGTAGAGGTTGGTATACTTACATCAGGCAAATTAGACTTTAAGTCTAAAACTGTCTCTAGAGACAAAGGAAGTCATTATATAATGATGAAAAATTTAATTCAACAGTAAGTAAACAATTATAAATATATATGCACCAAGAATCACAGCACCTAAATATATAAAGCAAATATTGACAGATCTGAAGACAGAAATTGACAGTGATAAAGTAATAGTAGGGAACTTCAATATCCCACTTACATTAATGGATATAACCTCTAGACAGAAAATCAATAAAGAAAGAGCTGACTTGAACAATACTATAAACCAAATCCACTTGCTACCCAACAGCAGAATAATACACATTCTTTTCAAGCACACAGGGAAATTTCTCCAGAATAGATTACATGTTGTTAAAATGAGGCTCAACAAATTTAAAAGATTGAAATCATTTTTATAGTTGCACAATAAAGCTGGGTAGGTACACTTAGTGAAGACATTTCTTCCTGTATAATCCTTGAAGGAGCTGGGACAACTTGCTAGATGTGTAGAGTTGCTAGATTTAGTAAATAAAAATATCGCATCCCCAGTTAAATTTGAAATGATAATCAATGAATAATTTTTAATATAATTATGTCCCATGCAATATTTGGGACATATAACCAAAATGGTCTTAATGGTGCCCTCAGGTACAGTAAACTTTAGACAGTTTTCTTCCTGACTTAGACCCTTGCCTCCCCTTTCTTAGAAGATGTATTTCAGGAAACTAGCAATTGTAAATTATCTCTCTGTCCTTTTAAGGTATAAATCTTGCACAAACCAGGAATGTCTTTCTCAAGGACCTGGAAAACTTCCCTTGGAAATATAATCATCAAAAAAGATAGGGCCCTTATCTCTCAGTCTCAGTGGGAAGATCAGAGCCTAATTTTCACAAGCACCAATTAGTAAACACAGATGCATAGCCTAATCATACTGACCAACCTCCCCTCAATGTCCTGTAATGCTTTTTCACTAGCTCACTCTGCACTTAAAAACTTTCCTGCCCTTTGTTTCAATGTAGTTGAGTCTAATCTCTCTCCTGTATTGCAATAGTCTATTTCTTCATTGAAATAGTCTTAAATAAAGTTTTTCTTGACTGTTTAACTGGTCTAGAGCAATACCCTTTAACCTATATTTATACTAAAAGATTGGTCATTTATCTGAATTTCAATTTAACTGGATATCTTAAATTTTATCTGACAACCCTATAGTTTTGTAAGACAGAGTAATGGAAAGCAAACTGAACAGGAGAAAAAGAAAAAAGGATAACAAAAAATGAGAAGAGGTTAAGGGAATTTAGCAACACATCAAGCATAATAACATAAGAATCCCAGAAGGAGAAAAGAGAGAAAAAGGGGAAGAAAATTCATTTAATGAAATAATAGTTGAAAACTTCCCTAATCTAGGGAAGGAAACGGAAATCCACATTCAGGATGCACAAAGAACCCCGGACAAAATCAACGCAAGGAGGTCCACACAAAGACACAAAATAATTAAACTGTCAAAAAGTAGTGATAAAGAATTTTAGAAGTAGCAAGAGAAAAGAAAACAGTTACATACAAGGGAAACCCATAAAGCTATCAGCTGATTTTTCAGCAGAAACCCTTAGGCCAGAAGAAAGTGGCATGATATATTCAAAGTGCTGAAAGGAAAAAAACCTGCAACCAAGAATACTCAATGCAGCAAGGCTATCACTGAGTGTAGAAGGAGAGAAAAAGACTTTTCCAGACAAACAAAATTTAAAGGAATTCATCACCATTAAACCAGTCTTATAATAAATGTCAAAGGGTATTATTTGAGTAGAAAGGAAAAACCATAATCAGGAGTAAGAAACTTAGGAAAGGAAAAGATTTCACAGGTACATATAAACATAATAAAAGTAGTAGATTAATCACTTATAAAACTAGTAAAAAACAGTAAAACCAATTATATCTATAAATGGTTTTCTTCATTGATCATCCCTTCATAAATTTACCCTGAAATTACTCATTTATGATATCTATAATTTGACTAATAAAGCAGCTCTTAAATAAATACAAAATAGGAAGATCTTTTATCATTGCAATACTCACTTTCCAAAGTAACCAGAGACCAAAGTCTTAGTCAGCTGTGAAGAAAGCAGGTGGGAGTCCCTGAGCCACACAAGGATCAGGATAGAAATGGTGAGAAGGCCTCTGGACATAAAGAGGCCTGAAATTTAGACCAGGAGTGCAGAGGGCATGGGTTTTGTAGTTGGGAAGCAGAAAAGACAGGGGATGGCATCCTAAGACTACACATGAACAGATATCTCAACAGAGGCAACAGGGATCAAAGGAAGCATGGAACAGAAGCCAGGATGATGCAATATCACATGCCCCACACTTTGGACTCAGGCTACATGGCAGAGTTTTGGGGGGGGAAAGGAAGTGAATCTTATATTTAGTTGAATACTTTCCCCAAAGTGATTGAGTTTTAAATAAGAAATGACCAATACACTTTAAATTAATGTGTAGTTATTTTGAATATTCCATTAAAATGGGAACTTATGGCTATGTTGAGTTCAGTTACTGAAAAATAAAATTATGTTATTTTCTGACCAATGTTGTCTTAATACACTTCAATATCACTACATGTGGAGTTGATCCAGCAAATCTCCATCTAGGAATTTACCCAAGAAAAATATATGCTGACACAAATAAGCAAATATTTGCATATAAGAAAGTTAACTATAGTTTTTTATTTTATGGTAAAAAACTAAAAGAATTCCAAATGGCCAGGAACAGGGATTTATGAAGATGAATTTTGGTACATTCAAACAATGGAATAATGTTTGGCTGTCAAAAATAGATGCTTGGGAATTTGCATTTAAAAAAATTAATTAAGATGATTTGGTATGTTGCAATGAGAATATGAAAGTTTGGTGACAGGTTCTCATAGTATTTAACTTACCCTTGTTATTTGTTATAAGGTGAATTGTTTACTATCATATAATGGAATAGAGTATTCACATGTAAACTTTTTCTTATTTTAGGACGCTTTACTTAAATAAGGCTTCTTTCAAATATGTACTGCTTTTAAAATATACCATTTGAAATATCTACTTCAGCTTGAAAATTTTGTGAGCCAAGAAGATACAACCTGAGCTAGTCATTGCTCCATTATTTTGAATGCTGGAGAGAACAATATTAAGATGTTCTTAATTCAAAGGGTTGTTGTGAGGTATCAGTAGGATTTATATCACCCAGTAACAAGTAACTCCCCTAATGCTTAGGGAATAAGAGGTTCAGTTTAATTAAATATTCTATTTTACTCAGAGTTATTAAATAAACTATAGGTGGTTCCAACATTAAAATATTTGAGAAATTAAAAAATGAAATGCTATAAAAATGAAAACTGGAATAGAACATACTTTAATTTTAATTAGTTTTAGAATCATGGTGTTTCAGAGTCATGGAGAAAAAAAACTGCTAGATGCCAACTGGAGAAGTATGGTGCATAAATGGAAAACTTTTTAGCTTCCCTGAATTTATGTACTGTATTAGTCTGCTATGTACTATATTAGCTGCTATAACAGAATATCATAGGCTTCAACAGCAGGAATTTATTTCTCACAGTTTTAGAGCCTATGATACCTAAGATCAAGGTGCAGGCCTTGATTCAATTCCCCAGTGAGGGCCTTCTTCCTTGCAGATGACTACCTTCTCACTGTGTCTTCATAGGGCAAAGAGAAAGAGCAAGAGGGAGAGATGGGAATTAAGAGAGAGAGACAGAGAGAGAGAGAGAGAGGGAGAGAGAAGGACTGAGAACATGATTTGGTCTCTCTTCCTCATCTTATAAGGACACTAATCTCATAATGGGAGTCCCACCCTTATCTAAATTTAATTACATTTCAAAGGTCCCACTTCCAAATACCATCACATTGGGGGTTAAGGCTTCCATCTATGAATTCTGGGCAGGGGGAGGGGGACACAATTCAGTCCATAGGACCCACTAACTTTACAAAGGGAGAAATTTAGCTCAGAGAAGGAACAAATTTACTAGCTTAGAATGATATATAATTATTGGCAGAGCTCAGTTGAGCCCCAAAGCTCCAGATTCTTGGTCAGTAAACTCTGAGAGTACTTTATCAGACTGTGTCCTAGCACACATTTCCCTTCTTCCTTATTATAGCTGTTTTTCTACAAAACATATATTTTTTTCTACAAATCATATTGATCCTACCAGGTTGTAAGTTCCCTGAATAGAGAATCCACATCTGAAGCATCTATTGACTTGTTGTCCATATATTAACTATTCTATGTTTCATAAAAATTAAGTTGTGGATTCGGGAGGGCTGTTAAATTTCTGAATTTTCTAGTTGTTATGAATTCAAATATATAGCAATTTACTGCAGTATTTTGGTGATATATTTTATCCTTATTACTTTTGTCTTATAGTTTTATATAGTCTTTATATTAACTAAATTTTGAGCAACCAGTATTTATTATACATTATAAATGTCTACTCTCCATGTTACCAATCACCAGTGTTATAACTAGGAACTTAATTTTTTCTTATGTGGTTCTGGTTATATTATTTTTTTCATTAAATTATAGCTCATATAGAAGGCATATGGAACATGACAGTGCCATAGACTATGTCTCTTTGGTTTACTCCTTGGACATATGCTTTACATACAAAAAGATATTTTAATTCACCATATGTGATCCATATTTAAATGTGGAAACAGAGCCTCACAGGAGATGTATCAAAATAGCACATGCAAACATTTACTATTTGTGCCAGTAAGTGGATCTTTAGCAGAAAACTCAACAACTACCATATGCAGCAGCTGTTATTCAGTGGACCAAAAATAACGGCCTGGAACAATGCAAGCAGCAGTTTCAGCATATTTGAACCCCATCCACCTAGCAAATACTTACTTCTCAAAATCCATTCAGATGCCTAAAAGGCTCTTCATTTGCAATTAACCACTAAAATTGTTCTGACACAGACATGCTAGTTAGGGAGACACACTCCAAGAAAAAGTTTCCTGAGAGATCAGGTAATTGCCAGGGGGAGAAAGAGTAAACAGGTTGTCTAGTCCCCTGGACAATTTTTGGACCCCAACACAAAATATTTTTTAATAAGTTTTTGAATGGCAAATATGGTTGAAACAATAACTTGTAAAATTTAAGAATATTAACCAGATTATTATTAGATGCCTCTCTGAGGCATGAAATATCACAAAAGGGGTTTCCTATATCAAGTACTTTATTTGATCAGATTTTTTGGTCAGCAGAGACAATCAACATGAGTATGTGTTATCATTTGTTGGAAGACAGTTAGAGCCAGACATGCTGGGAGTTCATTTTTGATGTGTTGTGTTAATGATGCATTAAACTCTGACTACTGTCATTGTGGTGGTGGGAAACGCAGTGCTCCGGAAACAAAGTCACCAGCTTAGAACTCCAGCTCTATCACAGGCTTATAGGTAAGGCCCTTAGAAACTTCAGTTTCATCTGGTATAAAGCGTGATGGTGATAATCACTGCTTCTGATTATTTCAAAGGGTCACTGTGAGGCCAATTGTACAACGACTATTACTCCCATCTGACATCACTTATTGAATTCATACTCTGTGTCATGTCATTTAATATTCAAATCGATCTACAAGGTAGTTTATTTCTATCCTGAGTTAACATAAACCTGCAAATCTCAGTTGGCTTTCCACAAAAAATTCTGATGTGGAGTTAGGTGAATCTTCAGAGAAGCTCTCTGGCATGCTGTGACTCAGAGATTCATGTTGCTTTAATTCTGTGATGACACCATTTCAACACATGCTTCCCAGGTCCCCAAATCTGGAGAAGAGAGACCTGGAGAGTTGCCATCTGCTTTTAAAATGCTTTAGCCCAGAACTGACTCAGGAGATCCCATTGGCCATGACTACCACATGACCCTGCCTAAGTGCAGGGGGCCGAGATTATGGTGCAGGGGGCACACAGAAACTAGGTGAGCAGTCAGCATGTCTGCCATAGACAGTGTGGTTTTTCCTGTTTGAAAGTGAGGGGACTGAACAGAGGCATTATGTAAATTACCTAGGTCACACAGTCCTTTATCAGGAGACTCCATTTTCATCCCTAATTTGTTTGATTTAGGATTTTTAGTAATATTTTGATAATTTATTACCATGTATTAGTGAATCATAACAGGCCGACAAAGGGTATGTTTTTATAATTCTTCCTTCATTAATGAACTTCTCTTCTGATGAGATAATTATTTCATTTAGGTTCTTCTTTCACATCATGAAGAAAAATTTTCTACTGTTCTATTTCATAAGTTTGGGAAATTCAAATTATGCAGACACTTTTGTTACAGAAATTATTTGAAATAAGACAATTTAAACATTTCTTAGATATCTTGGATAAATACACACATACTGTTTTAAGTGGGAAGAATAAGTGTCCATTTTGGATGTGTGTTTAAAAATGTTGAAAAAATTAAGAAAATCTAATTTGGGTACTTTTATATAGAGATTAGGAAAATTAGAAATTCAACAGTCTTGGTTAAAATAACTTTTTCGCTGTGTTTCTGGAAAGCGCATATCACAAAGTGAGTAAGAAAGTCTCATATTACTAAAATTGCAAAATAAATCAACAATATATATTCTAATATACTTAAAATTATAAAATGGAACAATAGATAAATCACCTGTAATATGGAATGTACTACTAGAACACAGCATATGGCTTAATATTTGGGGTTTGCATATGGTAAATGTTTGCTTGTCATATTTGTACTCTTATTTATGGCTTTTCAAAGAACTATGAGAACAGTGGGATTAAACCAAAGACTGTGATAGGAAAATAATAGATTATTATTCTGTTAGATTTACAGATAGGCATGGTCAAATACAATTGTATGCCAGACCAAGAATGCTGATTTTATTGTACTCATGCGTTATCTCCAGACATAGCATGAAATTCTGAAAAAAAAAAAAAGTATATCAAGCAATTTTGGGAAGTGCTTTTATTGTAACCATTGATAAAATTAGTTTATGTAACAGCACAATCTTTCTGTATCCTCTTCCATAGATTGTCTTCAAAAACCACAATGTTTGTTTCTATTCCTAAGAATTTCAACACCTCAATTCCTTCTTTCAAAGTGATACTCTAGATAAAATTCACTCTCCTATTTGTTTGTTTTCCTTACTGTAAATTTAAAATCCATTTGGCATGGTTTGGAGATATACTATTTCTATATAAAGATGGATAGAAACAGATACATGTGGTCATTTATGGCCAGCTGATGGAAGGAAGAGCATCAAAGGCAGTTAACATTTGTTTGGTAAGTATAATGTTCCAATCCCTCTTCTAGGCTGTAACACATTTCACACAGTAATAAAGTGTACTAATAACTAATAATAAAAAATGATAGCTAGTCTTTATTGAGTTCCCAGGCTTGGCTTTTTACCAGGCTTTGTTCTCAGTGGTTTACATACAAGAAATCATTTGGTCCCTACAGCTTATGAGGAGAGTGCTATTACTGATATCCTCAGTTTACAGTTGAGAAACCTGGTGCTTAAAATAGTGAAGCAAGTTGCCCAAATCACACAAGTCAAATGGGACAGAAGTCACTTTTGAATCCATGGCTCTGTGATTCCAAAGTATGACATCTTTTCTTTACACTACAAAGCTCCCTCTGCCTACTTAGCCTCTTCAGTTGCGGCCTCTGAGCAATTGTCATTGTGTCTCCATACCCAGTGGTTTGAGTCAGGGTAGGAAGGAGTGTTTCTTCATGCTAACAAAGTTGTCAGTGGCATGGTTGGAAACTGTTGATTTCAGGATGGTGGCCATGATAAATCTGACCAAATGAGGCTTAAAGAAATTCATTTGTTTTTTGCTTTCAAGTAGAAAGCATTAGAGCATTTCATTCTCTTTACAGAAGAGATTAGAGAAGAACAATTAAGGGGCAAGGCTATTCTCCAATGCCTACGAAGCCACTATAAAATGCTATACATCCTTCTTAAAATGGGGATTTAGGCTCCTGCTAATGAGGGAAAAACTATTCTCAAATTACTACTTAATGTCATGGGAAATATATGGAAAACACTATTAAATTGATTCCAAGACTCCTGTCAAAAGCATTGCCTGCTATATCATTTAACAGTCCCTATTTAAGTTTCCATGTTAGAAAGTTCTTTTGTGGAAATTATTTTCAGGAAAGGCTTCTTCTCCACTAAGGAACTGTATGGCTTGTCTTAGTAACATGTTTCATTTTTACCTTGGTGGTTGGGAAGCTCAACCCAATATGAATGCTCTTTCAAAGCAATCATTTAGCATCTGTGGCAGTCATTTTAACCTTTTCCTATTTTCCCTTCTTACTGAGAACACAACTAGACTATTTTCCAGCCTTCTCTGCAGGTATATAACTAATCTGAATAAACGAAACGTAGGTAAAAGTGATGTGTGTTATGTTCAGCCTGGCCACCCACTGCCGATTTTCTCTCCCTTCTCCAAATCACTTGCTGATTCACAATGCCAAGGGTCATCTTTGAAGGTATGTATTGAAGAGAGCAGAGCCTCTTTCAACCCCACACTCCCACCTCCCTGCCGATAGTTATACCTTACATGGCCAATAAATAAACTTCTAATGTTTGAGGCCACTGAGGCTTCAGAGGGTATCAATTACAGTGGCTACTATTTTATTAATTACTAAATAAATAGGTAACAGACATTAAGTGTTTTTTTTTTTCCTTTTCTTTTTTCCCTCCATTTTTTAAGCTCTATTGAGGTAAGATGTGGGGTGCGTGTGTAACAAAAATTATAGCAGAGTGGGTTCTATTTCACACAGATGTTCAGGATCCCTGAGGCTCTGCCATCTTTAAAACATCCCTTCCAAAGTTATTCTTTGCTTAGCAGTTAATTAGTGGTTAGCAAGAAAAAAAAAACTGATGTCAGAGGCAAGAAAGATATAAATGCAAGTCATTTGGTGGCTAAGAATTTGTGTGCCTGTGATAACCTGAAGACAGACAATATGTTTGCAAAGCCTTTGGCTCTACAAGGGTTGAAAATGGTATCATTGGTGAGGACTGGTTTCCACTGGCTGAGCAAAACATGGTATTAGAGGAAATAAGGTTCAACAATAATTAGCTGTGTTTCACAGAGAAATAAAAAACAATAGAAAGTGTCTAGAAATTTGAGGTTCTGCAGGATTTGAAAAACTTGATTGAATGAGTAGAAGACAGGGGTGCCTGGGTGGCTCAGTTGGTTAAGCGTCTGCCTTCGACTCAGGTTATGATCTCAGGGTCCTGGGATCGAGCCCTGCGTCAGGCTCCCTGCTCTGCAGGGAGTCTGCTTCTCCCTCTCCCTCTGTTCAAGCACATATGCTCTCTCTCTCTCTCTCCAATAGATAAATAAAATCTTAAAAAAAAATAAGAAAAAGTAGAAGCCAAACAGAAAGTAAGATCAAAATAGCTTCTGACAAAGCTTCATTTCTATTCAACTATGCAGCAAAATTCCATCTGATATGGAGCTTCCCACTGAAACCAGAAGGCCTCAATATAGCCAATATTTATTTGCAAGAGAAGCATGAAGGGGAAGAAGAAAAAAAAACACAGTCAATAACTATGGCCCAGAAAAAACTGTTAGTCCATCAGAATATGGAATTGACTGGAGCCAGTTAAATCAGATGCCTAGTAAGATTTTGAAGGTATTGTATTTAAAAAACCCCCACAAACCTAGACTAAAAAAAATAAGTTTGACTTCTTAAGGCATAATGGGCAGAAAGCACATTGTGGAAATTCAGCAGTCTTAAGAAGGGTGTCCTCATCACTTACTTCAGATGTGGCCAGGCATAAGAGTAAACAGGGAAAAGCCAAGTAGGGGCAGAGTCAGAGAATATAGAAAACATGACAATCCCCCTGGCTCCCAAAAAAGCAAAAATCAGGATCTACTTAAGAAACTGACCCACTGCTAGGACAGAGGTGCCTAGCATCATAGACATATATAATTCCATATGACCTATATATAGACCAGTATAGACCAGTGACTACTATGTTCTTCCCTTTTCTAAAAGGGCTTTACTGAGATGATTCTGTTGCTACTTCTCCACTAAATTGTGTGTGTTTGTGCGCGCGCGTGTGTGTGTGTGGGTGTGTTGAAGTGGTAGATGATACTTTGCCCCTTTAATCATAGGTGGATGATCCATGAGGAGCCATACTGGGTCTTTATGGAGGTATGTGTGTTTTACCTAGAAACCTCAGAAACTTAGCTACCTGCAGAAACTGGTTGGGACTGGGAAGGAGATGGATGTGTTCTACGTATGGGAGTTAGAGTAAACCAGATATTGATCAGCAATATGAACTGTGGCAAAGACTATTTACCAAACCAATTCCATTTTCTTTACAACTAGGGCATAGTGTTAGACTTTATTTCTCAGCATCCGTTACAGTTAGTTGTGACCATATGACTGAGTTTATGCCAAAAGAATGCTAACAGAGGTGACACCATTTACAAGTCTGGCCAATAAAAACTTCTTGTGCAATCTCATCTCTCTTCTCCCCTATCTGCTGATAAAAAGTTAACATTCTGGGAAACCTTGCAAGAAATGTGTTGAAGATGGTAAAGTTCTGTCACCTAGAGCCTTGAATAACTAACTGCCTGGAGTAAATGCCCACTCCCATTCCAAATGAACTTTATTTACTTGAGAGAAGAGTAAACTTCTGTTTTCTTAATCTGATGAGATTTCAGTTTCCATTTGTAATAGCGGCTGGCATTATCTCACTCCATTTCCTTATTTTGAGTTAACTCTAATTTTTAATGGTATATTTAAAAATGTCTTTTTAAATTTTTTAAAATTTTTTATGTTCTTTATTTTAATTATTTCTTTGGTGTAAGCTACCTTAAATTCATTCAATACAAAAGAGGCAGGTATAAGTATAATAAAACATCCAAATAAAGTGGTTGGCTGAGAATTCGTGAAACTCAGGAGATAAATAGTCTAATTTACTGCCCTGAAATCAGGAAATTCAGTTAATGCAATTCTGGTGAGTTAAGAAAAGTAGAAAGAGTAACTATTACAAATGTACCTGTATGTTTTTAATAATCATCTATTTGCCTAAGGAGTCTATTTCTGATACTACCAAATATACTATAGGAGCAATTACTTTTATTACTTACACAGTGTCTGAAAGGCTTTTTGAAGTGAGTTATTTATTTTTTAAGCTATGCATGATATGGTCAATCCTATAGAATAATGCTGATGAGCTATCTCAATACAATACTTTCTATTTCTTTTAATAGAGAAAATTTTGTTTTTGTTTTTGTTTATGTTTTGTTTTTTTGGTTTCCTACACTTAGACCACATCAAACTACAAATAAACTCCTATCCATTCAGGAATGATCTCCAGTCCTCCCATGTTGGAGAAAAGAAGCAAAGCTCTTCAACAAATTTAGGTGCTGCTGAAATTCTTTTTGACTACCACCATGCTCTCCTAAATCCCCATGCACTAATGATTAAGGTGCTTTTCATAATTACAATCTTGCCTCGTTCAGCTTGGGCTAGTCATTGGAATATGCTCTCTACTTTTGACTCTCTTATTTCAGCTAATGATGCCACTAGTCACATAATCACCCTGACTTGAAATCTTATAGTCAATTTAATATCTCCTTCTACCTAACCCTGTACATCCATCCAATCAATTTCCAAATTACATACATCTACCTCTACAAAGGCTTTCACATCTTTAACCTTCCTTCTATTCCTGCTGTCTACACCTCAGTTCAGATCCTCATTACTTTCCTACCTTCTGTGCTATAATAACTTAGTAATTGGCTTCTCCACTTCTGTGTCTCCCCATTCCAATTCATCTTAACACTGCTCCAAGATTAATCTTCCTAAACTGCATCTCTGATCACAGAATCACAGACTCTCAAGATAAAAGAGGCCCTTAAAGGTCAACTGATCCAACTTCTTTCTTTTGTATTTATTTCTTAATAAATACCAGAATTGGATATATGTACTTTGTTTTATTATAGAAGTAATGCATGGTTAAAAAATTAAACAGTACAAAATAAAAAGCAATAATCTTACTCCTCTCTTCCATCCCCAGTTATTTCCCAGAAACAACTGCCATTTGCACTTTCAGTTTGAGTTTTTTATTCTCCTGGTGGTTACTATTATAATTTGATATAATATAGTTTTAACTTTTTTTTCTAGATGTAATAACATTTAATGCAAAATATACTGACTTCCTATTGTGAAACATGAGTAACCTGGTGCACTTACTCCTTTCATCTACCTTTTAATTTTTGTTAGTTTTATTATTGTCTGTTTTTTCATGTTTCCAGGGCCTATGTAATTTAAATTCTGTTCTATTAGTCCTCAATGCTTTGCATATAGCTTAATTTTAAAAACAGGCAAAAACATTTAAAATGTTATTAAATTATATCAGTGTAGAATCAGCAGTGTGTTTGAAATCTACAAAGGATGTTAAAATAAGCAAACAGAGATATAGTAAGAAGGCAGCCACATACAGATAAGCAGGTTGTGATCCCAAGAACATCTGGCCAAAGGGGTAAGTGTGGGCTAAAATCCCACGTACTATGCTCTATGCCTTAGCGTGGCATAATCATCTTTTTCTAATTTCCAGAAAAGGCTAGCTGACATCCTAAGTGGAAGGAAAACAAGGTGAAGACAAAGCCACCAAAACCAGTGAAAGTTTCAATACAGAGGGAATGGTAAAGAGTGTCAAATATTACAAAACACAAAATAAGAAAAGGATTGTGATATTTTCCACTGGTTACCAATATGTTTTTGGTTATTGGTAACCTTAGCAAAATTAGGTATATTTATCAGGGTGGAAGCCAGGCTTTTAGCGCCTTGATGAGAGTGTATTGGGACAGTAAAGCCTGAGAATATAGACAAATTTTTCTAAAAATTTGGATGTCTGGTAGAAAAGAAATTGTTTGATTACAGGGTAGTCAAATCTAATAATTTTTTCTTTGTAACTTCTTTTATTGCTTTTGTGTTTAGATATATCTTCAGCATATACTAGAAGCATTCACTTATATTTTCTACAAGTTCAAATATGATTTTGTATTTAGAATTTTATTTTATTTTATTTTATTTTAAAGGTTTTATTTATTTATTTAAGAGATAGTGAAAGCGAGAGAGAGCACAGAGGGAGAGGGAGAAGCCGTCTCGCTGCTGAAAGTTGAGCCTGATGCGGGGCTCGATTCCAGGACCTGGAGATCATGACTTGGGCTGAAAGCAGACTCTTAACTGGCTGAGCCACTCAGGTGCCCTGTTTTTAGAATTTTAATTTAAAAATCCATCTGTTATATATTTTCATATGCAGCATTATATGAGGCTTTAACTGAAACTTTTTATAAATGGTCCATTGTACCAAGAACCCATCTTGTCTCTGCTAAACCAGACCATCACCTTTATCAATTAATTTTTTATTTTGGGGGATCATTCTTCAGTTTGCTCTTCTGTTCCCTTATTCTATCTCTAAATTACTGAGTCAATATCAACCTAGTTTCATTAAAACACCATCTTTGGTGATGGTTTTTAATCAGAAAGCTCAAAAAGCAACTCAGGAAAACTCTCTTTGCTAGTTTGAATCTTGTTTCTATTCCATTTGTATAGATTAGACAGACTGAAAGCTGAATCCCCATTTTCAGTCCTGGCTATCTACAATTTTTCTATTGTCATTTTCATTCTTTGTCCTCTTTGAATGTTCTGGGAAAGTTTCTCACTATCTTCTTCCAACAATGACATTTTCTGCAATGCCAGTTCAACTCCTTACTGCCAACAATCTTGCTCTCTTGAACCTTTAGTTTCCTTGCATTTTTTCTCATATCACCAATCAATGTATATTTCTAACCTGTGATTTTATGTCATCTATATTTTCTTATTTTTGCTTTTCCATTCCTCCTTAAAGTCTATTTAGAACATAAAGCTGATGTTTTTCAATTTCTTTTTCCTCCAAGAAAAGCTTTTATACTATATTTTCTCTAAATTATGAATGCAAATGGACCTTCTTATGGCACACAATCTTTCCTGAGATTCCCCTTTTTTCCTCTCTATACTTCCCTTTTGTGAGAAACTGTTTCTCATTCTGTTTTATGTAAAAATGGGGTGGTAGATTCTTTATTGCTTCATGCCAAGAGGCTGCTACCAAAATCTTCAGATCGAACCCCTTATCTGTTTGTAAAACCTCTAGTCAAATAGCAGGTCCCAAGCCATTGTTCACCTAATCTGACTATGCTGCTCTGAGAAGGAGATGGCTGATGTTATCTGGCCATGGACAACATGGAAGTAATTTTATTCTTCATTAATTTGAAAAAGTGCTTAGTTTTTCTTTTGTTAGAAGGGTGAACAAATACAGAAACTCCCTCAGATTTACTCTTCTCTGGTCATTTCCATCTTGTTCCCTTCCTACTACCAGCTCATCATCCTAGAATGCAGTGCATACCACAACTGCCCATCTTCCACTCCCTCTGCCCCTTTGCATTCCTGGCCATGGAAGAGATGTAGAAAGAGGTCCTGAGGTGAGGGATGGGGTAGAAAAGTACCCATAACTGCTAAATAGTAATTGATGTAGGGAATTAGGAAAACAGAAGAAAAGAAGGTAATGGTGATGATCGGCTTCAGAGCAGGTGCAAGTTACTCATTTTTGAAGAAGAGGACTTTAGAAATCTTCCCTTAACTTTTTGTTATGCTATATGGCCTTATTACCACTTGTTTTGTGTCAGATTTTAGTGCTCCTAAAACTTTATATCTCTCTATTTGCAAATATTTAGGTCAGCAGTTGGTGTGGCTCATTTGATGTTTCATGTCTACTAATCTACTGCTTCAAACTGTGAATAAGTTACCCAAGGAATAGAAACTACAGCATCAACCCCACCTGACCTTATCTACGGTTTGATTGCTTTGAGACTCCTTTCAGGGGTCAGAGTCACCTGCCAAATTGCTTTTCTCTCCTTACTTGCACCCTCTGTTTTCTTGCCTCCAGAACTTTGTTGCATCTTGTTCTCTCACTTCTTGTAATTTCATCCATTTTTAAGGGAATTCTTTCCTCATTGGCCTTCCTTACATAGTTGTCAGATGACTACTGACACGAATGTAAAGCCTTTATATACACACTTTGATATTTAACCATAGCATTTATACAGTATTAGATTCAGTTAATGAAATCTGTGCAAATCTTGCATTTGTCCTAAGGCCACACATATTTTTAACATTTAAAATGTGTGAAATAATAACAATAATAATTAACAACAACAACAATTTTAATCAGTAGGAGACTTGTGTTTGAACTTGACCTTAATGCCCAAGGCTAGGACCCCAATAGCTTCCTTTCTTTTTTCTTCCCCTTTTCAAGCTTTTATTTAAATTCTAGTTAATTAACATGCAGTGTAATATTAGTTTCAGGTGCCCAAGAGCTTTCTTTAGCATCTCTTGCTGGTGCCATTTTTCCTATACAGATGTGTCAGTGACAGGATGGTTGCTTTCCAACAGCACCTTGCGGCAGATCCTCTATAACTGCTATTGCCTCCCCAGAAGCAGCAGATTGCACTGCAGCTGTCCTTTTGCTGTACAGGAAAGTACATGAGTTTCCCTTGTAGCCTCCCTCACAAGAACGCATGTGATTTTTCAGCAACTTCATTGGTTGTGTGTGTGTGTTTGAGTGTATCCAGTTGTCTCTGCTTATCTTACTATCAAAAACCTTTGCTATACAAACAGCCACTTAGGAGATACCCTCATCTCATTTCCCCTTTCTACTTCTTTGAGAAGTAATGCTCCAAGTTGGTTCTAAACTTCAAGTTGCTCTAAAATCAGCTAATCATCTAAATGACAGCAGTGACATTTGGGAGTGCGGAACGCTCTTCTACTGGCTTTATACACCCATCTTACAATTTTCATTTATTGACGCCTAACAGCTTGGCAATAAAGTGTTTCTTGAAGCCTTGATGAACCCAGACTTCGGATACAAAATCAATTTAATTTCAAGAGTTTGAATGAAGAAGGTGCACTAACCGAGTAGACTGGAAGTATGGGTAGTGATGGCAGGATGGTACAGGAAACATTAGAATTGGGTCTAAGCATCATGGTTTGCAGTCTGATATAATAGTACATATCTTGGCTTCTGTATGTACTAGGTATGTGATCTTTGGCAAGTTACTTAACTGTCCTGAGCATTTTGCTCATTGTTAATGGAAGGTTGAAGTTTAACGAATTAATGGAATCAGAAGTGCCTAGAATAGTGTTTGAGTTAAAATTGGCATTATTGTTATTCCTGGACCAGATATACCGCTATATTGCCAGGCGACTCTATATGTATTATCTGACTTTGCAGGGTCTTTGCTTCCTTCCTACAACATTAAAGGAGTTGTCAGATGATTTCCAAGCCTACTTCTAGCTTTTAAACTTTATTTTTCCAACTGGTAGAACTGGAAGAAAAATATTTGATTTGTTCTCATCTTGGTCTGTTTGTAAGTCTGACCAATAAATCTCAAATCTTCAGGGCCTTATCTACAATAGTTCAATACCAGTTCTATACCAGACAGCTCCATTAGAATGTGGCCTGACAAAATTTCACAACGTAGTGCCTCCTGGCCTGTTAGTCAATCAATGGCAAAGTGATCTTTTCCTTTAGATTTGCGAGAGCCTGACATCAATCATTAAGACAACCAGAGTTGGAGGCCACTGACCAATTTTACTTATATATTTCCAGACTTATCAATCATGGCCTGTTGTACATAAGTGTCATTTAGGAGCAGGGCCTTGAGGAAGGCACAGTTCTACCCATAACAAGTCTCTGGCCCACAGTTTAGATTTGATAGAACATTAAGGTGGAACACAGAGGTAAGAGCATGGCAAGTTTCAGCATGGTTGTATTCTAACAAGAAAATTCAATAGCTTTTTCATCTCTCTGAAGCACACTTAACCTAGTCTTTGACTCATCTTTCCATGATGGGTGGAATAAAGCTGCTACGATCTTTGAAATCATGAAGTCCTTCAAAATGCTGGAAGATACTTAGAATGGTGAGTAGGAAAACTGTGTGACTTTTCGGAAAGTCACTAAACTAACATGGGTATGTTTCTTCATCTACTAAAACAAAGGGTTGATTCAGATTATCTGCCTCTGAGGCAAATTTTTCTATCTTTCTGACATTTTCATACTCAAGGTACCATTAGAATCATGTGATAAGTGTGTCAAAATGCAGATTTCCAGATCCCAAGTCCACTTATTCTGGTTAAGTTAATAAAGAGTGAGGACTGAAGACATACAGTTTTTTTAGTGTGCATATACAGGATTTAAGACTCAAGCCTGCAACGATGACAGTGATGTTGATGCTGTATAATAACCATCCTTAATGGATCACCTAAATGTAGTAAGACATTATAAATCTTCACAGACCAGCTCTGTGAGATAGGCGCTCTTGCTAATTTTACCTATACAGAGATGGGGATCCTAAAATTATGTAGTAAATTGTTACATAAGTACAGTTAGCAGAAGAAAAGAACCAGAATTTGAGCGCAGATTGGTCGAACCCAAATCCTGTGGCCTTAACTACTATACTGCTTCTCAGGGCCACGCTAAAGTTTGCCATAGCTGTCAACATGTCAGTCTTCATGCCTCTATTTTTTTTTAATTTTTTATGTTATGTTAATCACCATACATTACACCATTAATTTTTGATGTAGTGTTCCATGATTCATTGTTTGCGTATAACACCCAGTGCTCCATTCAATACATGCCCTCTTTAATACCCATCACCAGGCTAACCCATCCCCCCACAGCCCTCCCCTCTAGAACTCTGTTTGTTTCTCAGAGTCCATAGTCTCTCATGGTTCGTCTCCCCCTCCGATTTGCCCCCTTCATTTTACCGTTCCTACTATTTTCTTCTTTTTTTTAACATATGATGTATTATTTGTTTCAGAGGTACAGGTCTGTGATTCAACAGTCTTACACAATTCACAGTGCTCACCATAGCACATACCCTCCCCAATGTCTATCACCCAGCCACCCCATCCCTCCCACCCCCCACCACTCCAGCAATCCTCAATTTGTTTCCTGAGATTAAGAATTCCGCATATCAGTGAGATCATATGATACATGTCTTTCTCTGATTGACTTATTTCACTCAGCATAATACCCTCCAGTTCCATCCACGTCGTTGCAAATGGCAAGATTTCATTCCTTTTGATGGCTGCATAATATTCCATTGTATATATACACCACATCTTCTTTATTCATTCATCTGTCGATGGACATCTTGGCTCTTTCCACAGTTTGGCTATTGTGGACATTGCTGCTACAAACATCAGGGTGCACATACCCCTTCGGATCCCTACATTTGTATCTTTGGGGTAAATACCCAGTAGTGCAATTGCTGGATCGTATGGTAGCTCTATTTTCAACTTTTTGAGGGACCTCCATACTGTTTTCCAGAGTGGCTGCACCAGCTTGCATTCCCACCAACAGTGTAGGAGGGTTCCCCTTTCTCCGCATCCCTGCCTACATCTGTCGTTTCCTGACTTGTTAATTTTAGCCATTCTGACTGGTGTGAGGTGGTATCTCATTGAGGTTTTGATTTGGATTTCCCTGATGCCAAATGATGTTGAGCACTTTTTCATGTGTCTGTTGGCCATTTGGATGTCTTCTTTGGAAAATGTCTGTTCATGTCTCTGTCCATTTCTTGATTGGATCATTTGTTTTTTGGGTGTTGAGTTTAATAAGTTCTTTATAGATTTTGGATACTAGCCTTTTATCTGATCTGTCATTTGCAAACATCTTCTCCCATTCTGCTGGTTGTTTCTTGGTTTTGTTGACTGTTTCTTTTGCTGTGCAAAAGCTTTTTATCTTGATGAAGTCCCAATAGTTCATTTTCGCCCTTGCTTCCCTTGCCTTTGGCGATTTTTCTAGGAAGAAGTTGCTGCGGCTGAGGTCAAAGAGGTTGCTGCCTGTGTTCTCCTCTAGGATTTTGATGGACTCCTGTCTCACATTGAGGTCTTTCAACCATTTTGAGTCTATTTTTGTGTGTGGTGTGAGGAAATGGTCCAGCTTCATTCTTCTGCATGTGGCTGTCCAATTTTCCCAACACCATTTGTTGAAGAGACTCTCTTTTTTCCATTGGACATTCTTTCCTGCTTTGTTGAAGATTAGTTGACCATAGAGTTGAGGGTCCATTTCTGGGCTCTCTATTCTGTTCCATTGATCGATGTGTCTGCTTTTGTGCCAGTACCATACTGTCTTGATGATGACAGCTTTGTAATAGAAGTCCGGAATTGTGATGCCACCAGCTTTGCTTTTCTTTTTCAACATTCCTCTGGCTTTTCAGGGTGTTTTCTGGTTCCATACAAATTTTAGGATTGTTTGTTCCATTTCTTTGAAAAAAGTGGATGGTATTTTGGTAGGGATTGCATTAAATGTGTAGATTGCTCTAGGTAGCATTGACATCTTCACAATATTTTTTCTTCCAATCCATGAGCATGGGACGTTTTTCCATTTCTTTGTGTCTTCCTCAGTTTCTTTCATGAGTATTCTATAGTTTTCTGAGTACAGATTCTTTGCCTCTTTGGTTAGATTTATTCCTAGGTATCTTATGGTTTTGGGTGCAATTGTAAATGGGATCGACTCCTTAATTTCTCTTTCTTCTGTCTTGTTGTTGGTGTATAGGAATGCCACTGATTTCTGTGCATTGATTTTATATCCTGCCACTTTACTGAATTCCTGTATGAGTTCTAGCAGGTTTTGGGATGGAGTCTTTTGGGTTTTCCACATAAAGTTTCATAACATCTGCAAAGAGTGAGCATGCCTCTATTTTTGATAGACTGTCAAAGTTGGATCTGGAATGTCAAAGCCACCTTATATAACCTCACTTGTTGAAGCCATCCTGCTTGTGTTTCTGAACTAACTGGAATGGTACCATAATTGTTCATCTTAGAAGTGGGGAGAAGCATAAAAGCAGCTTTCGGGTGCCTGGGTGGCTCAGTTGGTTAAGAGTCTGCCTTCAGCTCAGGTCATGATCCTGGAGTTCCAGGATCAAGTCCCGCATCGGGCTCCCTGCTCAGTGGGGAGTCCTCTTCTCCCTCTGCCCTTCACTCCACTTGCACTCTCTCTAGCTCTCTCTCTCTCTCAAAGAAATAAATAAAATCTTTATTAAAAAAAGCAGCTTTCACTTCTCTTATTCAGAGCAACCAGGGCACTGCAAGGGCCATATAGTGCCTTTGTGTGAGTCAGAAAAATACACTTCTTCTGGATTATCCAAATCAATACAACCAGGGGTAGAACTAATTTGAAAATTTATTCATGCTTACTAATGCAGCACCAAGAGTTTTGGGGCTTAGAGAGCAGAACTCAAGTTGGATTTAAGTACTGATTTATACCACTGTCTGGTGCCTTGTTCAGAATACAACCTGTGCAACTGTACCCTGTGCCCAGTAGAGCAGAAGCATTTAGTATCTCTGCCCTTCAATTTTCCCTTCAAAGTCCTATACCTGAAGTTTTCTGGAAAAGTTGCACAAACAAAAAAGCAGGTAGAAAATAGGGTATTCGAAAAATAACAATGTGTTTAACTTAGATCCTGTATGTGGAAGTCAACACATAAAGGGCAAGCATATGCAGAAAAACTGAAGTCTATTCTGGGCATAATTTATCTTTGTCAGGTGTCAGTGGACCTGGCCTTTATTTGAAAGCAATTTCATTAATGAGATTCGTGCCCCTGAAGTTCTTCCCTGCTGAAATAAGTGAATCCATATATCCTAATGTCTTACAAGAATTTGTCCTTCACCCCAAACCCCAGTTTAATATACTTTTCAAATACCAATCATTGATCATTCACTCATCAGAATTAAAAAAAAAAAGAAAACCTTCAAATTAGTTTTGGATTTTAAGAGAAAGAAAACAAAATAAAACATTTGATGGTGGTTGAAAGTGAAACCATATCGTGGTTTGTGTTCCAGATTTGTTTGTCAAACAGAAAAAAAAAAAAAACAACAAAAAACAACCACCTTATTTTGATGCTGTTCAAAAGCCTGAGGCAGTTTCTACCCCATTTGTATTTCTGGATTTTTTTCAGCCCCATCTGTTTATTTTCTATTGAGCAATCATAGCAAAACAGAAAGCCAGCTTCTGAGGATCTGAAAGCAGGTGGGATTTAGAGATAATTTGAAAGGCATAATGATAAATTCTCAGAATAGAGGATCTTAGATTGGCCAATACCACTGTTATTTGGCATTTAATATTTCTTTTAAGTTTATGTACTATTTGTATGAAGGAAAATTTATTTGTAGTGAGAAAATCTGAAATGTTCAGAAATAATCTGAGTTGAGATCTTTAAATATGTGTTACTTTTTTGTAACTGTGAGATATAATTTTGGATCTTTAAAACTGAGGAGATGCTTTCTCACATTCTTCTAGTAAATTCCCAGGTTATAACATAAAACCCAGGAGATATATTTTAAACTTTCTTCCTTACATCTAAACATTTAATTCTGATGCAGTACATTTCAGGAAGTCAGACAGGACAGAATTTTATTCAGATAATAGTTTCATTCCAGATTGTTGAAAGTGATAAGATCTAGAATACCATATATTTAAAAGGAGACATATTTCTTTAAAAATGGGGAAGGGGGAAGATGGCAAAATTACCTTGCCTTGCCTTTCATTTGACATTTTTTCACGACAAAATTCTGACATAAAGTCATCCTTGCCAAAGATTCTGAACAAATGTCTTGGGCTTCCCTGGACTTCCACCAAAGAGCAACACAGGTTTTCTGACTTGCCTCAACAGAGGGACAATGACTACTATGGACAATTTACACACCTCTCTCATTACGGGTGAGCAGAGAGACTTCAGTATGCCCACCCACATGTTAAAGGCTATAGGTGACAATGAGCTCACTTCCTAATCAGACACGCGTCATCATCTCCAATTTCTATGTATTGAGAACCCAGAGGCTGTCGATGCTGTTAGGAGGCCCTGGCTAATGGCTGGTTCTGGGCAACCTCCTAATGGCTAACACATAAAACAAATTCTGTCTTCCAAGGAAGAGTGTCTCTGAGGTGACGGAAAAGACATGCATCGATAGACAGATACCTCCATTTTTTAACCCATGAGCAATTAAACGTTAGTATTAGTCAGATTAGGTTAGGCTATGCATACCCTCAAATCTCAGTCACTTAATATACTGTTTCACATAAACTCTAATTCTAGTGCATATTGGGCAGCCCTTCTGCACCTTGTAGCCGTGCCATATGAAAAACACAGCTTCTAAGGACACTGCAGGCAAAGAGGGGAATGGATGAGCTGTCTTAGCCTAGACATAAAACATGCCATTTCCCGTCAGCATCCATGGGCCAAACTAGATACATGGGTCCAGCATAACTGCAAGGAAGTCTGGGAAATATAGGGAAGCATATGGAATAATACTTGAGCACAAAATATTCTGCAAAAACCACCCTGTAGTACAAATCTGGGGTTTTCATACTAAAATAGAAAAAAAAAATTAAAAAGGAAAAAAAAAACTGGTTTTGCATATCACCCGAGGTTAGCCTTGGAAGCTATTTTCTCCTGGTAAAATCTTAAAAAATGAAAGGATACATGGGATTTATTGAGTTTATTTCTGTATGTTGAGCAGAATAATCAGCCATTAATTTACTTTAGCAGTCTAACTCAAGTGAATCTATTTACTCATACTAATACCCAGAGTTTGAATGGAATAGTATTAAGAGCTTAAACTCTAGAGACAAACTGCTTAGCTTCAAAACCTGTCTCTATCACCTACTAGGTGCTGCATGAACAAGTTGTGTAATCTCTCTGAGACCAAGTTTCCACGCCTGAAATGGGAGTGATGATGTTAATAATAGGGCAGCTTCTTGGGCTACCATAAAGAATAAATGGAATGATATAGTACATCTTCAATAACACATGGATATTTCCAATAAGAAGATTCAATACACTAGTTTATTCCATTTTCTTTTTTTTTT
>NW_022589716.1:32548420-32564528 GCF_004348235.1 Phoca vitulina | reverse complement strand
TGATCCAGTAGTTGTTTATCTCTCTTTTTCTCAGCTTCTTTATTTTCCATCATTTGGTCTTCTATCTCACTGATTCTTTCTTCTGCCTCATTTATCCTAGCAGTTAGCGCCCCCATATTTGATTGCACCTCATTGATAGCCTTTTTGATTTCTACTTGGTTCGATTTTAGTTCTTTTACTTCTCCAGAAAGGGTTTCTCTAATAACTTCCATGTTTTTTTCAAGCCCAGCTAGTATCTTTAAAGTGATGATTCTGAACTCTAGATCTGACATCGTACTAATGTCCGTATTGAGTAAGTCCCTGGCAGTCGGTACTACCTCTTGTTCTTTTTGTTGAGGTGATTTTTTGCGTCTTGTCATTTTGTGCAGAGGAGAATAGATTAATGAGAGAACAAAATGCTAGCAGGGTAACAACGTCCCCAGAAAATATACTCTAAACAAATCAGAAAAGACCTGAAGCAGTGGGAAAAGAAAGGGAAAGAGAGAAAAAAGAAAAGGAAAGAAAGAAAGAAAAAAGAAAAAGATAAAGATAAAAACAAACAAAAGCAGAACAAAACAAAACAAAACAAAAACAGAATGTGATCCAATATGATCAGGCTGGATTATAGATCAGTGCCACACACTAGATTTTGGGTGTATTTTGGTCTGTTAAAAGAAAGTCCCTCCCAAAATTTTAAAGAAAGAAAAACTTATATATGTACAAAAATAAGGGTTGATATGATGAAGGGATAGAATATGACTGTAAGGATGGAAATTATAAAAAATTTTAAAAAAGGATTTGATAAGTTGTTTAAAAAAAGAAAGAAGAGGATTAAAAAAGAAAGAAAAAAGGGAGAGAATGTGATCAGGCAGGGGAGTAGAAAAAAACCATACACTAGAGATTTAGAGTATATTTTAATCTGTTAGAAGAAACTATCTCAAGATTTTAAAGAGAGAACAACTTATATATATATGCCAAAAATACGGGTAACTACTATGAAGGGATAGAATATGACTTTAAAAATGAAAAATAAAAATGTTTTTTTTTTTTTTAAAAAGGGATTGATAAGATGTTGGTTGAAAAAGGGAAAAAGAAAAATTCAAAAAAAAAGGAAAAAAGAAAAAAAGTTAAAAAAAATAATTAACTTTGAAAGACTAAAGAATCATGGTAAAAAAGCCATGAATTCTATGTGCAGGATTCCCCTAGCGCTGGAGTTCTGCTGTTCTCATTGATCGGTAAACTTGGTCTTGGCTGGCTGTTCTCGTTGATCTTCTGGGGGAGGGGCCTGTTGCCGTGGTTCCCAAATGTCTTTGCCGGAGGCAAAATTGCCCCGCCCTTGCCGGTCCGGGCTGAGTAATCTGCTCGGGTTTGCTCTCCGGAGCTTTTGTTCCCTGCAAGCTTTCCGTACAGCTTTGGAGGCGGAGAGTGAAAATGGCGGCCTCCCAGTCTCCGCCCCGGCGGAGCCGAGAACTCGGGGTCCCGCTCCTCAGCGAGCCCCCAGAGAAAAGCAGTCAGTCACTCCCGTCTCCCCGGTCTCCGGCCACACTCCGCGCTCACCCGGCCTGTGACCGCGCCTTTCTATCTTGCACCCGACCCCGGGTGGAGTCTCCAAACCCAGCAGATCCCCGCGGTGCGCTCCCGCACCTCTCCTCCCGGGGGAAGAAGGTGAGTCTCCCCGGATCTGCCGCTTGTTGGGTCCCTGCTGGAGGAGCAGTGGCCCGACTGTGCCGCGGATCACGGTTTATAGCAACCCCGAGCTGAGAGCCCGCGCCTGGGCTCCGTCTCTGCAGCCGGCTTCCCTGCTCCGATACCTGGGAGCTCTGCCGCACTCAGGCACCCCCGGTCTTTCTGTGACCCCGAGGGTCCTGAGACCACACTGTCCCGCGAGGGTTCCACCCCCCACTTCGCCACCAGAGTGTCGTCCCTCAGCGGAGCAGACTTCTAAACGTTCCGATTTTGTGCTCCGTGGCTCTATCACTTGCCAGAAGCGGCCGACGGAGGCCCCTCCCCCGCCGTCTATCCTCCCGAATATCGCCTCGGATTCACTTCTCCGCACGTCCTACCTTCCAGAAAGTGGTCGCTTTTCTCTTCAGAGAGTTGTTGCTATTCTTTTCTTTGATCTCCTGTTGAGTTTGTAGGTGTTCAGAATGGTTTGACCCCTATCCAGCTGAATTCCTGAGAGGAGACGAAATCCAGGTCTCCTACTCCTCTGCCATCTTGCTCCGCCCCCCCTAGTTTATTCCATTTTCTAAGAATTCCCTGTGACCAGTGTCCTTTCACTAGTTATGACAAATAGCTAAAAATAGTTGTTGATGGAGGAGTATTCACAAGCTTGTACCCTATACATTTGTAGCAAGAGACATACTACTGAAATAAATCAAGAATCAGAGAGGGGTTCCACAAAGGAACTCATTAATTCCCTGAAGATTCAAAGTGAAGGACTGTATCTCACCACCTCTTCATATCCTCAAAACAGTTAACTCATGCCTGGCAAAAACCAAAAACTGAAAAACAACAAAAAACCCCAACTTAATTATATTATTTTTTTAAGATTTTATTTATTTATTTTAGAGAGAGAGCGGGAGAGTATGAGTGGGGGGCGGGGTAGAGGGAGAGGGAGAGGGAGAGAATCTCAAGCAGACTCTGTGCTGAGCACGGAGCCCTATGTGGGGCTTGATCTCACGACTCTGAGATCATGACCTGTGCTGAAACCAAGAGTCGGCGCTCAACAGACTGAGCCACGCAAGTTCCTCCTTAATTATATTATTGAATAAATGAATGATATTTAAGTAATAGCTTTGATAATACCGCTACTGTGTTTGAGAGATCGTCCATAAGACCTAAACAGATGAATCTCCTTGTGCTATAGTCACATTGAATCCTGAGCCAAAATATATAAATATATAATGCTTTAAACTTTCTCTTTTTGTTGTAAAATTAACCATCAAACTTCACAGAATGACAATTAAATTTATTTTTTTTCTCAAATAATTAACTAAGTGCTCCTTCCAAACACTGTTTTCCAAAGAGGCTTAAGTATTCTTACTTATTTATTTATTTTTTACTTTAGTTTCACTTCAGAAGCTTCCAGTGGGAGACAGAATACTAACTCTAAGCTGCTAATTCCAGTATGATCCCAAATGCTTTAAACTGACTGGTGAGTTAACCTAGCTACTGAGATTTATTTGTGAATGGTTGAGATGTTTGGTTGGCAATAAGCTATCAAATCTCAGTATCCCCTTCCTGTATATCTTAATTATATCTAATGAGATGTTTTCTAAAAGAAACAAACTTCACACATTTCGTCTAAGCTTCTACATCAAAGCCATGTTGTGTCAGCTGAAATGGTTCTTCTCATTAAGTGGATGGATGTGAGTGTAGTAACAAGTGACAAGGTCTAGGAAGGCTCCAGAAGTCAGCTTCTCTTTTGTCACTGGAGGCTAGCAATTTGAGTTTTATTTATTCATTTATTTATGTGAGAATAGCTGATACCAATTAAGCAAAAATGATTCCAAATGCTAAGAATAAATCCTCTAATGTAAAAATACATTAGCATTCATATTCTCTGAAAACATTTAAAACAGAATGCATTCCACTTTTAACTAATGGCACTCATATTAGTATCTATGGGCTCTGGGATATCATCATCCATTAAGTAGATCTTTATTTTAGAGCAGGCATATGAAATGACAACAAAGAAACTTTCTCTAAACTACTGAACATGTTAACACAGTCCAGGTTTGAAAATAAATGGTGTAAAGGGGTAAAGTCTTAATTATATAAGAGTTTTGCACGTTAGACAAACAGCTGTTAGATATTAATCTAGAGGAACACAGGAAACAAGAAATCATTGGGGATCAAATAAAGGGCAAAAACTTCAACAAACAGACTGTCAGAAGGCCTAGTATGAAATTGAAGCAAAAAGATGGCATCTGCCAAGGTAAGAATCTTGATTAAAGTTGTCCAAATTATAAAGTTGTTACAGTCGTGAAAATCAGCTCCCAGCAGCAGACTGCTGGAGATGTTTAACAGGTGGGCTGGTTTGGATGCTGTAAAGCTCTTAACTATACTGATGAGCAAAAAAGTGTTGGGTATTTTAATGATGGATTAACTTCATACACCCCTTGGAGACTGCTTCCAATATGTCTTGAAAATAAATTTTTTTTTTCTTGTCAAAGGTTTTGATATAAGTCACAGACACCTAGGAACTTATTGGAAGTGGAATTCCCTTTGGACTGCATAGTGATTGGACAGAAGATATCATATAAGTGGACCTGGATGACACTGAGCAGGATCCCTGGTTTGGTGGGAGGGTTTGCCATGGTCAGGGACTGGCAGGGGAAAGTAGACCAGAAGCCACATAAATAAATAAAAGATTAAGAAATACACAATTATTATAATGCAGAGAAGTAAGTACCAAATACCAGCAAAAAGATTACCTTGAGACTGAGACTCTGATGATCCAACCAAATGTTTCATATAGAAATGCATGAACTACCCTGAACAACATCAGTGAAAGAACAGATAAGCCATTGTACCTAAGGAGAAAAATCAACTGGAAGTAGATGAAATAGATCCTGATTATAGGTTGAATTGCACAGTGCCCATGAATGTCAGTTTCCCCAACTGAGGGACATAGAACTGTGGTTTATTCATTTCCATTGCTGCCTCTCAGCTTTAATGTGATATATTTTTATGATATCTCCATTTCTTTGATGTGAACTAGATGGCCAGATTTTATCCAAGAATTTAATTTAATTCAAGAAGAGAAATATGGCCGAACATTATATTTCTTTTTGTCTGCTCACTGCTTTCCTGTCTCACCAGGCAGCATTGGATATTGGTGGGGAAAAGAGCCCAATAGCTAGAGGATCCTGAGTTTGAAACTTGTCATCATCTTCTCCTTTTCTCGATGTGAGTAAAAAATCTGGGTGAGTTACTGAACCTCTTTGAGCTTCAAGTCCTTTTTTACCTGAAATAGGAAACAAGAGATTATCTCCAGCATTATGAGTCATATGATGATGTAAAAAAAAGTGCTTGGAAGAGAACCTAGAAATTAGAAACAGCTTAAGGATGATTATTGTTTTCATCCTTCTGATCTTGCCTTAATCATGGTAAAGCAAAGGACAAAAATCATTGCCACAGAACTAACAATCTCAGGAATGGGTAGTGACTTCACTGTTTAGACAGAGCATCTGCTCTCCAGATTACCATGGTCACTATGCAATATTATTTATTCATTTACATTACCTACCTGTTCCTTATAGGTATATGAATGGGTTACCCTTATGTAAAGTCATAAATAAGTGTTGGTGAGTACCTTAGTTTTTATAAAACTCAGGTGTAAAGAAAATGAGATGACATAGCAAAATGCCTTCAACATAGTATTTAACAACTAAATGATCCTAGTGTCTTTGTGCTAAAACCCGGCATCTAATAAATAATTTTCAGTCTGATATTGATCATTTTTCCTATGTTGACCTTATGATACAGAATTTGGAGCAGGAGGAATGTGAATGACAGCCCAATGTATACTATTAATATTAATATTAATAAATGAAAGAAATGGAGTCCCACTGAAGAAAAGATATTAGCATAGGTAGAAGTCACAGAGTGGCAGAACCAGGAATAAAATCTGGGTCACCTTATTGACTGTTTAAACCTTTTCAACTACATCTCTAATTTCTCCCTGAATGAGTTTACAGACAAAACATTTACTACTGTGCCTGGCACAAACTCAATACTCAATAAAAGTTAGCTGTCAGAATTGCTCTTTCCATTTCTTTCCTTTCTTCATACTGTTTCATGTACCTATGACATTCTATTCCTTTTAATTAATCAAAGTCTGACTCTTACGGCAAACCCCACTTTGGACTTAGTTTCTATTCAAAACTAGCTCTTTTCTCTTATGAAGTCCAGCAACAGTTACTCTACCTATCACTTCTTAGCACTTTATCAATTGCCTAATTTTCTGAGTTTCCTTCTTATATGTGTATTGCTCATCTTCCCAACAAAACTTCAATTCTATCAGAGGGTGGGGAAGAGCTTTGCTTTCTGCTCGACTACCACAGTGTAGTGTGCTCGGTATTTTGCTAATAGATTGAGACATGTGCACTTCTAGTGTTCTGAGTAACACATCTATAAAACTCATACCAACTCAGGACATCTATGTCCCATGCCATCTGCAGTTGAGAATACCCAGAGCACCACAGCAAAGTTATTGCAAACAGAAATTTAAGGTAGCTAGATAGGGAATGCTATTATCTTTTCTAGAACTGCTAAGCTTGAAATTTGCAAAGTACAGTGCCTCTGCAACCCCTTAGTAAAGAGAATATAAATCTCTTGCTTCATTTACAACATTGTAGAGACTTGAAGGTCCGTTAGAATTTCAGGCGCTATCATACTGTCTACAGGCTTCATGCCTGTCAGTGCTTAGTAAATAGGTCATGTTACGAATGTAGGTAAATGAGAGAACCAGAAGTAGAATCTGTTTAGGAATAATTTAGAAATAAGTGTTTATTCAGTAGTGCATGCATGAATTGATTTCCCTGTTTTTACCTAAAAAATGAGGGCTGGTACCCAAAGGGACTTTGCATGTTTAGAGTAAAGACATATACTTCAATTAAACTGCACACAAATAAGTTAATCATGAATAACAACACGTCCTTGAGATTCAGCCATGGTTTTGTAACACAACTCAAAGTTCTGTTCCTTGCTGCTTTTTTCTTTCAAGCAGAAGCCAACATAAATTTTAATAGAGCAGGTACCTGGAGCATAATGGGGCATTATCAGTGTAGTACCCACAAATAATGAAACCAGAGGTTGCTAAGAATGTTCAGCCCAATGAGACCATTTGTTTGGGTAGAAAGAAATGTGACTGTGTTACAAGGACTTCAATAGTCCACAGAAAGTACAACGTGTCTTGGAAGTTAGTTCAGCCTGGGACTGTTTCTTATTCCTTTCCTTCCTCTTCCGTTCTTGCCTTCCCTTTGGCTTATGAATCTAAGCAAAATCAAGTAACTTTGGACTGATGGAAAGTGTGGCCGCTCAAATTGCAGGGTATTTTCTCTGAGTGTTCAGACTTGTGGTGCATTTTAAGTGGAAAGCAAGATCAGGCTCCTAAGTATAACTGATAAACTTGTACAGTAAATCAGTGAGTAAGAGAGAACGAACGATACAGCAGGTATATCTTGCATAATAAGTCACATTTCTGACATGAACGAAATCACTTGAAGTCCTACAGTATACTCCAACACTTACTGATGTTCGTTACCCAAGAGATTGGGAATGAAGTGTCATTTTTAAAGTACAGTAGTTGCTAGGGAGAATATTTCCCCTCCTCATTTAATCCTGTATCATTTTCTTTATAGGATTTCCCAAAATGCCTCCTTAATCTTAGCAGAATGCTGGTGGTGGAAGGATAGCACAAGGTTTGCTTTATCTTTTCTTGTCAGTTGCTTCATAGGTAAAACAAACATCACTGCACCAGTCACACACCTGTGTCTGATGAACATATTGCCATATTGCTATAGCATCAGTGACTGGAAGAAGAACTAGCACTGAGACCGGGATGCCTACACAGATATCTAACCCCCATGTATCGAGAACCAACCCTGCTGTATGATATGCTACAGAAAGTCTTTATTCACTTTATTCTTTTAGCAATTCTTTACTGAGATTCTACCATATTAAGCATAAAAGCATATTAAGAAATGATCCTTGCACTCCACGTGTCATGATCTTAAGACAAGGAAACAGGTAATAGAGATTATAAAACTCCCCTAATAGACAGAATTTTACAATGCTGTTGTTACTGTTTAAGAAGTAGACAAGTTGGGACAGAATACTCATTATACTTGGGTAATTTATTATCACTGAAAATTTCTGAGATTATAACCTCTTCAGAAGGGTAGAACCAGAAAGGTGATTGGAAGGTAGATATGAAGAGAGAGTGGACAGAAAGCAAACACAGGCACCAAGTACAGTGGATAAAGAGACCAGGACTGAGCCTGGCTATGCCACTCTGAGACAGCTGACTTCAAATTTCTGAGCACCAATTTCTGTGGAGATTAAAAATAGAGCCTACCTCTTAAAGATGTTGTGAGAATTAAATAAGATACTGAGATAATTCTCGTAAAGAATTTAGCATAGTGCCCAACATCTAAGTTTCCGCTAATGTTAGTTGCTGTTGTTGTAATTGTTGTTACAACATTACATTATTATAGACAGGAAGGCATTATTAGATTATTTGTAATCAGTGTTAACCACAGCCTCAGTAGAATGGATGGGTCCAGAAGTCAGACTGTAAGGTAGATTTTAAAAATGAATGAGGTTAGATGTAACAGACACTGACAGCAAACTGTCTCTGAAGAATTTGGATGGCAGGAGAGTAAGAGAAAATGGTGAGTTTATGAAGAAACAGGGCTGAATTGGAGTCCATTTACAAAAAGCAAAGACTTAGGAATATCTCCGAGATTGTAGAGCAGAGAGCCCCAGTAGAGACAGAGTTTAGAGATAAATGAAAGGGGAGGGGAGGAGAGGAGGAAAAGCATATAAATGCAAAGCAATTTCCACACATAAGAGGTGTCAGAGGGAAATGTTTACACATGCAAAGACTCTATGTGCACATACATTCATTCTGGGAAGAGCACTGAGGAAGTAAAAGATGGAAAACAAATTAGGCCAAGTGCAAAGTTCAATAAATTCACAGAGTTCTTTGAAGCAGTACCGTATATACTCACTGTTCTTAATGGGCACTCTGAGAAGAATTGAAATGCATCATATATATGATCTATATGCATACAGAGATGTAGAGTGCAGAAGGACAGAGAAAGAAAGGCTATTTCACTTGAATTATTTGCTCTTTTTAGTCAATAGAGCAGGGCAACTAAGGTTTCAAAAGATGTAATTCATACTGTTGATACGAAAATGTAATAGAAAGGAAAGTGAATTTCTGAAAATTTGAAATGTGAAAAGTTTCTGTAGATGATTGATGATGTATCCTTTTATCTTATGGTCTCCATTTGGTGTTTTAGCATGAAAACCTTTGTAAAACAAGAATATCCATCTACGGTATATTTTATTTCATGTGATCTATGGTGAACATTTTTTTTTTTTTGAATTTTATTATGTTATGTTAGTCACCATACAATACATCATTGGTTTTTGATGTGGTGATCCACGATCCATTGTTTTCATATAACACCCAGTGCTCCATGCAGTACGTGCCCTCCTTAATACCCATCACCGGGCTAACCAATCCCCCCTCCTCCCTCCCCTCTAAAACCTTGTTTGTTTCTCAGAGTCCGTAGTCTCTCATGGTTCATCCCTCCCTCCAATCCCCCCCCCACCACCATTTTTCCCTTCCTTCTCCGAATGTATGGTGAACATTTGTTGTTTTGCCTGATCAACCTCCATCTCTCCCTTCTGATGACAACTCCTTGGTTTCTGCCTTTATTCTCAGTCCTACAGTTCTCATGGGACTGATCAAAATCTACACCTTCTAGGATACCCAGGACACCCAATTTAGCTATTCATAGTCCTAATTTGGGTGTTCCAAGTTTGGGAATAAGATTTAATCCTGTATAACTCTTGGTGGAATTTTTGGGAATGAGGTTTCTTTTTACTGGGTTTGGTAAGCTGGTTGAATATAGACCTTGAGTTGTAGGGTCTACCATAGGGGAAAAGCCCTGCTGAGAACAAAGCCAGCACATAATTCATTATAATATTGTTTGAGCATCTGGATCCAGACATGCCTGAAGACTGTCCCTAGACTCAGTGACATGGCCAAGTCAGTTTGAATTAATTCCTCTTATTTGCAAAGAAAGAGTTTTGACTAATAAGTGACAGAATAGATTCTGTTTTCCAAACCACACAAATTCATTGTAGTCTTCCTATCTACCACCTTCCTATTTTGTAGTCCTACTATAAGTCATTTCAGTTATGATCTCATCAACCTACAACAACCTCCAATGTCTTACTGATTTGACTTTTGACCAACACAGTTCTTTAACATTGTCAATCCTGTATGTATGACACAATATTACAAAGATCAGAACAACATATTTTTTTAAATTCTGTATGTTATAGAAATATAACTTTTTGGGACATGTCTTCAGTGTAAAGATGAATTACTTTTAATTATGTTTTATGTGTAGGATTATATTTTGGATAAAACTATATTTGAGGCAGCATAATGAGGCTTTCATATAGGTTATACTTGTAAACAAATGTATGCAATAAAATGATTGATTATGATATAAAAAGAAAACAAGATACAATGTGGAAACAAAATAAGGGGTAGTCAATAGTTCAGTGGAAAATGTACCAGGGGAAGTTTAATGGGGAAAGTGAATTTTCAGCAGAGCCTTAAAAGATGAGTTATATTTCCTAAATATTAGTTTATTTGATGTGGATGGATTAGGGTTAGGAAGGTGGAGAAGGTCGAAAAGGATGCTGGAAGAAAGGCTTTCAGGATGATCAGCCTTGCAGAGTATCAATTCAAAAGTATTTAATAAATTAAGTTAAATTAAATAGAGTAGCTATAAAACTTTTACTTGCTTTGGAAAATTTTATGTGTCCAAGTGGCTTTAAGAGAAACTTACACACCCAAGTTACTTTAAAAATAAAGGGACTGCGGGGCGCCTGGGTGGCTCAGTTGTTAAGCGTCTGCCTTCGGCTCAGGTCATGATCCCAGGGTCCTGGGATCGAGCCCCGTATCGGGCTCCTACTCCGCGGGAAGCCTGCTTCTCCCTCCCCCACTCCCCCTGCTTGTGTTCCCTCTCTCGCTGTGTCTCTCTCTGTCAAATAAATAAACAAAATCTTTAAAAAAAAAAAAAAAAATAAAGGGACTGCATCTTACTCCTTTACTCCTTTTATTAAACCAAATACACAATAGGTGTTTTTGGACACCCACTATGTATGTCTTATGTAATGTGGTAGAGTACCTGGATTATGAAAGCCATGTAAGACAAAAGATCGAAACTTTTGTTGGATGTTGGTAATAGTTTCAGATGCAACACACTTGCTTATATTATTGTAGTTCACATTCCTGTTGTTAAAAAAAAGAAAAGTATGGGCGCCTGGGTGGCTCAGTTGGTTAAGCGACTGCCTTCGGCTCAGGTCATGATCCTGGAGTCCCTGGATCGAGTCCCGCATCAGGCTCCCTGCTCGGCAGGGAGTCTGCTTCTCCCTCTGACCCTCCCCCCTCTCATGTGCTCTCTCTCATTCTCTCTCTCTCAAATAAATAAATAAAATCTTTAAAAAAAAAAAAAAAAAAAGAAAAGTATGAAGTACTGAGAGTATAAAGAACATTTTCCCGGGGCACCTGGGTGGTTCAGTTGGTTAAGCGTGTGATTCTCAGTTTCAACTCAGGTCATGATCTCATGGTCATGAGATGGAGCCCTGCGTCGGGCTCTGCCCTCAACATGGAGTCTGCTTCAGATTTTCTCTCCCTCTCCGTCTGCTTTTCCCCCTGCCCCCGCTCACATGCTCTCTCTCTAAAATAAATAAGTAAATAAATAAACAAATAAAACTAAAAAAAAAGAACATTTCCCCAACATAGGGAAAAACATATAATTATACTTGTGAAATATATATATTTATACACACAAATGTGAGACTCTTAGCACATAGCACTATGTCTGGAACAAGAGAGACTAAGTAAATATTTGCTGAATGAATAAATAAATAGAATAATGCTATTTTGTCATTCTTGGAGTTGTGCCACAGAACAAGTATAAATGCAAATGTGTCTACGATGAAATATTTTAGTTGCTTCTATATTGAAAGCATGTTGGATGCACTTCATGGAGGTACTTAATGTTGAATTTTGCTTCATGATGAACTGTGTTTAACAAGGTAGCAAGATACTTGAAAACATAACAAAGCTGTACCTATGTGACACTAAATTTCCTAGATAAAATCTAAAAAGTTCTATAAAGAACATAGATGTTTAGTTTATTAAAGCCAGATGTAAGTCTATTTATTTCACATGGATAATTAATTGCCTTTAAAAAAAAATTTTTTTTGTCTAGATGTTTTGCTGAGTAGTAGGAGAACTAATTAGTGCTTTGTCTTTAAAAAGAAAAAGAATAGATTTAGGGTGCTAACATGTGCCAGTGATCAAATACGTAGACTTTAGGAATTCAGTATATAATAGATCTAAGTATGCTTTTCAAGAATGGCAGAGTTAGTGGTGATTGTGATGCTACTGCTGATGATAATGGTAATGGTGATAATGAGCATGATATCACACTAGAGAATCAACTGCAATCCACTTTCCTTACTCTGAGTTTCCCTCTTGCAGAGTCAGGTAATGGTACAGACATTAAAATCAATTTTCTTGTTGACTAGATCCTAGGAAAAAGAGCTCCATATGAATTTTAACTGTCTAATGACAGATTTTATGACTAAGGTATTTTACAAACTATTATCAAGGTGCAGGACCAATATGAGAATGTGTGGTATAGAAAGCCAAACAGCTTCATGCCAAATCTGTTGGCATGTTTTAAGTATCTGGGAAGATTCAGCTTCTGCTTCAGTGTGGTATCCTGGGGTGCGTGAGAATTCCAGACTTTCTGACTTCAATTAACCTCTTCTACAGATGAAGCCAAAAAGAAAGAAACATGCATAATAACTGTTGCAAAGACATATTTCAAAGTCATTAAATGCACATTAATAATCTTGGGAATATATAATTTTGTAGGTGACAGATACTATTTTTACAGCTGTTCTTTAGAGAAAGAATAAGTTTCTCTTCATTAAAGACTAATGAGTGACATTACATTTAAGTGTTCACATTAGATATGCTTCTTTGAATTTAATGATGGGGCAATGAGGCCTTTAATTAAATACTCAAAAATCTCCACTGGGAGAAACAAAACAAATTTATCTGCAATTTTAAAAAATAATGGGATCCATCTGTTATATAATAAAATTTTAAAATTTTGGATGTTTAGATATATTACCATTGTACCTCTGAAAGCTTGGTTCTTGATATTCTAATTTACTGGCATAACAAAGTAAGAATATGGTACTTTGTGTTTTATTATATTTTTTGTTTTGCCTCCATACCTTTAATATTCACGATGGAGTAATGAAGAATTCCCTATAACCCTTGGGTTCTTTTCTGAATTACTATTATGGTCTCAATATCCCACAATAGGAGCAAGTCTTTAAACAATAATTGAAAGAAAAATAATTATAAGATTAAAGATTGCTATCTAGAAATTGGATTATAACCAGTTTCCTAAATTATGTGATCTTCCTAAATTAGTTTTCCCCCCATTTTAGACCACAGTATGTTCATTTACCCTATGCTGGAATTCATTATGTATTTATTAGAAATATAAAATGTAATTAAAGTTATTAAAATTTTAAAAATATTAAAAAGGAAGCATAATAACATGACTGGATTTTCACAGTAGGTCACATTTAGATTAAATAATTTCTCCCATAGACACTATTATTTTAAAGGTTTTATAATTTCTGGACAACCTGGAAGAGAAAAGCAGGAGTTAGGTGCAGAATAATTAGAAAACAGTAAATCAGGGTGCCTGGGTGGCTCAGTCATTAAGCGTCTGCCTTCAGCTCAGGTCATGATCCTAGGGTCCTGGGATCGAGCCCCGCATCCGGCTCCCTGCTCTGTGGGAAGCCTGCTTCTCCCTCTCCCACTTCTCCTGCTTGTGTTCCCTCTCTCGCTGTGTCTCTGTCAAATAAATAAAATAAAATCTTAAAAAAAAAACAAACAGTAAATCAATATATCACTTGGGATATATACTGAGCACTTAGTTTTGTTCTTAGCTCCTGCTATTGTCTAGTTTGGCTAATGGTCATCATTTTGACAAATATCAAAGAAGAACGAAGCAAAATGTCATTTCTTAAAAAGGAAAGGATTAAAATGCCTTGAAGGGATGAGGAAGAAAAAATAACTCATAGTCCATTTTGATGGACTTATGATAAAATCTTTCATTCGGGAAAGGCTTGGGAAGCCTACTGATGTGGGATTAGATACAATTAGATGAGACTCAAAGCAGATGCTACAAAGCTTATGTGAGGTTGCTAATCATTGGTGGTTGATCTTTATGTTTTTCATGGAGCTCAAGTCTAATCGACAGTCTGCCTTAACTTAATAGTTTTACTGAAAATTCCTATTAACAAAGAGCAGATACTGAAAGCTTTTTTCAGCCAGTGAAAGAGTTTGGAGAGAACAAATTTTACCTTGAATTAAGTTGGGAAACCTAACTCCTGAAGATGCCATCATTGAGGACCATTTGAGATAAATAAGAAAGAAAATTAGAGCTTCATGCCTTGGTAAATTGGAAAGAATTATCTTGAAATATTTTCATGATATACTGTGGGATGTAAAAAGAAAATAATTACTTATGAGTGAAGTTTTGGTTTTTCATTCATTCTTTTGGCATTTATTTACTAAGCACCTACATTGTTCCAGTCATCATTCTAGGTTCTGAAGATTAAGGAGTGAACAAAAGAGATCAAGTTCTTAATGTACTTCTTCAATGTTTGCAGTATTTATTTTTTTATTTGTTAAGGGTCAAGAGGCTACACTGTGAGAGTAAGAATGGCCTACACAGTACATATATATAGCACCAGCTCATTTCCTGTCAAACAATATTCCCAGTCCAACTCCAATTTTAGATTCAGAATCAAGTCTCTTTCTTCATAACTTTTACCCAGTGTAATATGAAAAAACCCATTTTGGTATACTGTAGTAAAGGGAAGATGAACATAAAATGTATAATCTATATCGTTTAGAATATATTTGTTAAATTGCAAAGTGAGCAGATGGATAGTGAGTCAATGGGACATTAAATGCTGGCTCTGTTATCAACGAGTAATTCAAAGTTATATACTCAGGCATCACAGGATAGTTTATCTGACTTCCTTGGATTCTTAGTTATGGCACATGATTTCTCAGGGCAGATCATTGTATAAAAATAATAACAAAAATTATACTCATTCACTCCACTAATACTTATTGTCAATTATATGCTACCAGGGTGCTAGTTTGGGGATTTGGTGATGAATATAACTTGGTGTGGTTATTGCCTATACAGATCTTATATTCTTGTGCAAGAGGACAGATATCCATTACATGATCACAAATATATTTCAAAAACTGCAAGTGTAACAAGTGTTACAAGTGAAATACCCAAGGCCACTAACATAAGAATTACTGTTTCAGTTAGTCTTATGGTTATAAAACTCCTCAAGGCATATAGGAAAGAAAATAAATGGATCCTGATTGAGATAAGAAGAAAAAGATGTAATGAGGGAAGCAATCTTATTCCAGGTGTAGAGAATAGCAGAAGCAGAAGTCCAGTAGCAGGAATGAGGTTGGTAGATTCTGAGTGCTACCAGGATCACCTGGTGGGAAGGAGGGGGAACTTGATGCAAGAGTAGGCTAGAACATGCAGAGACAGAGCCTTTGGTCAAACTGAGAACTTTTTTTTTTCATTCAAACAGGCACAGAGAAGCCATGGAATAGTTATAATTAATGAATGACATAATTAGTTTTTTTTTCTTTTTTTTTTTTTTTTTACTACTTTTTTATTGTGGTAAATATATACAACATAAAATTTGGATTTTAACCATTTGTAAGTGTACAATTCAGTTGCATTAATTATATTCACAATGTTGTGCAACCATCACCGCTATCTATTTATTTATTTATTTGAAAGCTAGAGACAGAGATAGCAAGAGAGCATGGGGAGGAGAGGGAGAGAAGCAGGCTCCCCGCTGAACAGGGCGCCCAATGCAGGGCTCAATCCGAGGACTCTGGGATCATGACCTGAGCTGGAAGCAGATGCTTAACTGACTGAGCCACCCAGGTGCCCTAATTTCCAAAATTTTTATGACCCCAAACAAAAACTCTGTAGCCACTAAGCAATAGTTCTCTATTCTCCCCTCCTCCTAGCTCCTGGCAAGCTCAGTCTACTTTCTGTCTTTATTAATTTCTCTATTCTAGGTATTTGATGTAAGTGGAATCATACAATATTTGTCCTTTCATGCTTGGCTTATGTCATTTAGCATGATGTTTTCTTTTTTTTTTTTTTAATTTTTTTATTGTTATGTTAATCCCCATACATTACATCATTAGTTTTAGATA